>NC_140990.1:320228151-320314921 GCF_052327205.1 Somniosus microcephalus | reverse complement strand
GTGGCTGCCTGCTGTACAGTCAAGGCCCTCAGGAGAGAGTCAAGTCCCTCAGGAGGGAATCAATGCCCTCAGGAGAGAGTCAAGGCCCTCAGAAGGGAATCAATGCCCCTCAGGAGGGAGTCAAGGCCCTCAGGAGGGAATCAATGCCCCTCAGGAGAGTCAAGGCCCTCAGGAGGGAATCAATGCCCCTCAGGAGGAAGTCAAGGCCCTCAGTGAGCAAGTCAAGGCCCTCAGGAGGAAGTCAAGGCCCTCAGGAGGGAGTCAAGGCCCCCAGGAGGGAGTCACGGCCCTCAGGAGGAAGTGAAGGCCCTCAGGGGGGAGTCAAGGCCCTCAGGAGGGAGTCAAGGCTCTCAGGAGGAAGTCAAGGCCCTCAGGAGGGAGTCAAGGCCCTCAGGAGGAAGTCAAGGCCCTCAGGAGGGAGTCAAGGCTCTCAGGAGGAAGTCAAGGCCCCCAGGAGGGAGTCACGGCCCTCAGGAGGAAGTCAAGGCCCCCAGGAGGGAGTCAAGGTCCTCAGGAGGAAGTCAAGGCCCTCAATGAGGAAGTAAAGGCCCTCAGGAGGAAGTCAAGGCCCTCAGGGGGGAGTCAAGGCCCTCAGGAGGGAGTCACGGCCCTCAGTAGGGAGTCAAGGCCCTCAGGAGGGAATCAATGCCCCTCAGGAGGGTGTCAAGGCCCTGAGGAGAGAGTCAAGGCCCTCAGGAGGGAATCAATGCCCCTCAGGAGGGAGTCAAGGCCCTCAGGAGGGAATCAATGCCCCTCAGGAGGGAGTCAAGGCCCTCAGGAGGGAATCAATGCCCCTCAGGAGGAAGTCAAGGCCCTCAGTGAGCAAGTCAAGGCCCTCAGGAGGAAGTCAAGGCCCTCAGGAGGGAGTCAAGGCCCTCAGGAGGGAGTCACGGCCCTCAGGAGGGAGTGAAGGCCCTCAGGGGGGAGTCAAGGCCCTCAGGAGGAAGTCAAGGCCCTCAGGAGGGAGTCAAGACTCTCAGGAGGAAGTCAAGGCCCCCAGGAGGGAGTCACGGCCCTCAGGAGGAAGTCAAGGCCCCCAGGAGGGAGTCAAGGTCCTCAGGAGGAAGTCAAGGCCCTCAATGAGGAAGTCAAGGCCCTCAGGAGGAAGTCAAGGCCCTCAGGAGGGAGTCAAGGCCCTCAGGAGGGAGTCACGGCCCTCAGGAGGAAGTCAAGGCCCTCAGGAGGGAGTCAAGGTCCTCAGGAGGGAGTCAAGGCCCTCAGGAGGGTGTCATGGCCCTCAGGAGGAAATCAGGCCCTCAGGATGGAGTCACGGCCCTCAGGAGCGATTCAAGACCCTCAGGAGGGAGTCAAGGCCCTCAGGAGGGAGTCATGGCCCTCAGGAGGGATTCAAGACCCTCAGGAGGGAGTCACGGCCCTCAGGAGGGAGTCAAGGCCCTGAGTGAGGAAGTCAAGGCCCTCAGGAGGGAGTCAAGGCCCTCAGGAGGGAGTCAAGGCCCCCAGGAGGGAGTCAAGGCCCTCAGGAGGGAGTCAAGGCCCTCAGTGAGGAAGTCAAGGCCCTCAGTGAGGAAGTCAAGGCCCTCAGGAGGGAGTCACGGCCCTCAGGAGGGAGTCAAGGCCCTCAGGAGGGAAGGTCCTCAGGAGGGAGTCACGGCCCTCAGGAGGGAGTCAAAGCCCTCAGGAGGGAGCCAAGGCCCTTAGGAGGGAGTCAAGGTCCTCAGGAGGGAGTCAAGGCCCTCAGGAGGGAGTCAAAGCCCCCAGGAGGGAGTCAATGCCCTCAGGAGGGAGTCAATGCCCTCAGGAGGGAGTCAAGGCCCTCAGGAGGGAGTCAATGCCCTCAGTGAGGAAGTCAAGGCCCTCAGGAGGGAGCAAGGCCCTCAGGAGGGAGTCAAGACCCTCAGGAGGGAGTCAAGGCCCTCAGGAGGGAGTCAAGGCCCTCAATGAGGAAGTCAAGGCCCTCAGGAGGGAGTCAAGGCCCTCAGTGAGGAAGTCAAGGCCCTCAGGAGGAAGTCAATGCCCTCAGGAGGAAGTCAAGGCCCTCAGGAGGGAGTCAAGGCCCTCAGTGAGGAAGTCAATGCCCTCAGGAGGGAGTCAAGGCCCTCAGGAGGAAGTCAATGCCCTCAGGAAGGATTCAAGGCCCTCAGGAGCGAGTCAAGGCCCCCAGGAGGGAGTCACGGCCCTCAGGAGGGAGTCAAGACCCTCAGGAGGGAGTCACGGCCCTCAGGAGGGGGGGGGGGTGGTTGGAAACTGGAAAGAAAACTATTTCAAAAAATCGCAACCGAAATTTGGCTTTTATGAATTCATCCCGGAGGGTTCAAGTAAAGAATACGGATCAATTGGCTGTGATTCAAAGGAAGCAATTTATTCTATCACATCATATTACAGTGGAACAGGCTCGACGGGCTGAATGGCCTGTTCCTCTGTTCCCAGAAATGTCACCAAGCAGGTGAGAGGTGAGGAATGTGTCACAGGTCAGTTTTATTTTAGAAACCAGTGCTCACTGATGCCTGCTTTGCTTCTTTTTAAACCAGCTGCACTTACTCTGAAACTGGCGCGGAGCCTCTTTAAGACTTCAGGTAATTCGGTCTCGGCTGAAGGAACACATCTGGCATGACATAAAATGGAGGCATTGAAACAGCCGAATCAAAGCCCTTGCCACCCCCCTCCAAAAGTAGGTAAATCACATCTGACCTGTTCACTAAGGCTTTGTGTCTCTGCCTGTTCATGCGAGACTGATGCCAGGACACTGTGCCCCTTTTCCTCTCCTGATGTGGCGCCTGCTAATCGTTCGCCCTCCCAGGTCTCTCTGTCCCTGCACACTCTTTAAAACTGTGCCATTAAGTGTATATTGCCTCTCCCTGTTCCTTCTGCCAAAATGCATCACCTCACACTTCTCTACATTAAATTCCATCTGCCACTTGTCTGCCCATTCTGCTAGCCTTTCTATGTCCTGTTGCAGTCGATTGATATCATCCTCACTGTTTGCCACACTCCCAAGTTTAGTGTCATCAGCAAATTTAGAAATTCTACTCTGTATTCCAATATCCAGGTCATTTATACATATCAAAAAAAGCAGTGGCCCCAGCACTGACCCTTGGGGAACACCACTGTCTACCATCCTCCAGTCTGAAAAACAGCCATTTACCTCAACTCGTTGGGCTGGATTTCATCAATGGAGGCGTGTAGGAGGCGGGACTACAACTTTTGGGGTTGTAGTCCCGCCTCCATCGAGTTGTGGCCAACCCACTCAATTATGACTTGATTGACCTTGTTGAGCCCGGCCAACGGGCTCAGCAGGCCAATTAAGGGCCACCCGGCAACAGGAGACATCACAGATTGACATTTCATCTGTCAAGAGCTTTTGACAGATGAAATATCAGCGTTTGACAGCTCTTTGAAGCTGTCAAACACTGACAATCTGTACTCTTAGTTAATTCCTTCCTCTCAGGCTGATTTAGAGATCTCTCCAGAACAGAAAGCTGAATGCTGCAGATTTTGACAGCTCGCGGCCATTCTACTTTCTGTGCCGGTGAGATGAGGGACTCCCGAGACCTGAAGGAAGGAAGGCTGCATTAGTAAGAAAAGGTAAGTAAAACTTATTTAAACACTTTACACACACCAAACACACTTACCTCTGCACTCATGCACCCATCACTCACCTGAACACCGGACATCTCGACCCCTCCAAGCCCTTCAGCCCGACGGTCTGCCTCGCTAACTTGGCGTGGTTTGGAGCCGTCGGGAAGCCCACACTTCAGGGATAAAAATAGGGATTAGGCCAAAAACTGCCTGTTAACTACCTGTTAACAGGCAGTTAATTGGCACTAATCCCCTTCCCGCTTCGGGGAGGAGGCTCCCAGCACAGGTCGGGTACCAGCCTCCTGGGAAAAGGGCATGGAGGCGGGTTGGGGGCGGGATGGGTTTCTGCCCCCCCGATTTCGCGATTTTAACCCCCCACACGCCTCCAATCCCGCCTCAACAGCCCGATGAAATTCGAGCCCGTTGTGTCTGTCCTTAAACCAATCCCTTATCCAAGCTTCCACTGACCCACCTATTCCATGAGCCTCAATTCCATGAGACGTTAAACCGAGGCCCCGCCTGCCCTCTCAAGTGGACGTTAAAGATCCCGCAACTCTATTTCAAAGAAGAGCAGGTGAAGTTCTCCCCGGTGTCCTGGCCAATAGTTATCCCTCGACCAACATCACTAAAAAAAACAGATTATCTGGTCATTATCTCATTGCTGTTTGTGGGAGCTTGCTGTGTGCAAATTGGCTGCTGCCTTTCCTACATTACAACAATGACAACCCTTCAAAAAGTACTTGATTGGCTGTAAAGTGCTTTGGGACGTGCTGAGGTTCTCAGAAGCGCTATATAAATGCAATTCTTTCTTTCTTTTGCACATTGAGTAGCTCGTCAGGAAGTCTGTGCTGAGTTAGATGCTCTCAGGCTTGCTACAATTTGCGTCAGTGCCCCTAGGTTAGTGAGGGGAAATTTGGCCAGGTTTCCTCTGCTATACCTCATCTGCTGACTAAATTAAGACGATTTCCATTCCTCAGTACTAACATGACTCACCTTGAGGACCTACATTTTATTTTAGTAAGACCTTTTTCTTATAACAAAAAATATATTATTATTTCTTACTTAACGTGACATTAGGAGGGAGTCAAGGCCCTCAGGGAGGGAGTCGAGCCCCTCAGGAGGGGGTCAAGGCTCTCAGGAGGGAGTCAAGGCCCTCAGGAGGGAGTCAAGGCCCTCAGGAGGAAGTCAAGGCCCTCAGGAGGGAGTCAAGGCCCTCAGGAGGAAGTCAAGGCTCTCAGGAGGGAGTCAAGGCCCTCAGGAGAGAGTCAAGGCTCTCAGGAGGGAGTCAAGGCCCTCAGGAGAAAGTCAAGGCGCTCAGGAGGGAGTCAAGGCCCTCAGGAGAAAGTCAAGGCCCTCAGGAGAATGTCAAGGCTCTCAGGAGGGAGTCAAGGCCCTCAGGAGGGAGTCAAGGCTCTCAGTGAGGGAGTCAAGGCCCTCAGGAGAGAGTCAAGGCCCTAAGGAGGGAGTCATGGCCCTCAGGAGAGAGTCAAGGCTCTCAGGAGGGAGTCAAGGCCCTCAGGAGGAAGCCAAGGCTCTCAGGAGAGAGTCAAGGCCCTCAGGAGGGAGTCAAAGCCCTCAGGAGGAAGTCAAGGCCCTCAGGAGAGAGTCAAGGCTCTCAGAGAGGGAGTCAAGGCCCTCAGGAGAGAGTCAAGGCCCTCAGGAGAGAGTCAAGGCTCTCAGTGAGGGAGTCAAGGCCCTCAGGAGAGAGTCAAGGCCCTCAGGAGAGAGTCAAGGCTCTCAGTGAGGGAGTCAAGGCCCTCAGGAGAGAGTCAAGGCCCTCAGGAGAGAGTCAAGGCCCTCAGGAGGAAGTCAAGGCCCTCAGGAGAGAGTCAAGGCCCTCAGGAGAGAGTCAAGGCCCTCAGGAGGGAGTCAAGCCCTCAGGAGGAAGTCAAGGCTCTCAGGAGAGAGTCAAGGCCCTCAGGAGGAAGTCAAGGCCTTCAGGAGAGAGTCAAGGCTCTCAGGAGGAAGTCAAGGCCCTCAGGAGGAAGTCAAGGCTCTCAGGAGGGAGTCAAGGTCCTCAGGAGGAAGTCAAGGCCCTCAGGAGAGAGTCAAGGCTCTCAGTGAGGGAGTCAAGGCCCTCAGGAGAGAGTCAAGGCCCTCAGGAGAGAGTCAAGGCTCTCAGTGAGGGAGTCAAGGCCCTCAGGAGAGAGTCAAGGCCCTAAGGAGGGAGTCATGGCCCTCAGGAGAGAGTCAAGGCTCTCAGGAGGGAGTCAAGGCCCTCAGGAGGAAGCCAAGGCTCTCAGGAGAGAGTCAAGGCCCTCAGGAGAGAGTCAAGGCCCTCAGGAGGAGGTCAAGGCTCTCAGGAGGGTGTCAAGGCCCTCAGGAGGGAGACAAGGCCCTCAGGAGAGAGTCAAGGCCCTCAGTGAGGGAGTCAAGCCCCTCAGGAGGGGGTCAAGGCTCTCAGGAGGGAGTCAAGGCCCTCAGGAGGGAGTCAAGGCCCTCAGTGAGGGTGTCAAGGCCCTCAGGAGGGAGTCAAGGCCCTCAGGAGAGAGTCAAGGCCCTCAGGAGAGAGTCAATCCCCTCAGGAGGGAGTCAAGGCCATCAGTGAGGGAGTCAAGGCCCTCAGGAGAGAGTCAATGCCCTCAGGAGGGAGTCAAGGCCCTCAGGAGAGAGTCAAGGCCCTCAGGAGAGAGTCAAGGCCCTCAGGAGAGAGTCAATGCCCTCAGGAGGGAGTCAAGGCCATCAGTGAGGGAGTCAAGGCCCTCAGGAGAGAGTCAATGCCCTCAGGAGGGAGTCAAGGCTCTCAGGAGAGTGTCAAGGCCCTCAGTGAGGGAGTCCATGCCCTCAGGAGGGGGTCAAGGCCTCAGGAGCGAGGCAAGGCCCTCAGGAGGGAATCAAGGCCCTCAGGAGAGAGTCAGGGCCCTCAGTGAGGGAGTCAAGCCCCTCAGGAGGGGGTGGGGTTGGAAACTGGAAAGAAAACTACTTCAATAAATCGCAACCGAAATTTGGCTTTTATGAATTCATCCCGGAGGATTCAAATAAAGAATACGGATCAATTGGCTGTGATTCAAAGGAAGCAATTTATTCTATCACGCCATATTACAGTGGAACAGGCTCGAGGGGCTGAATGGCCTGTTCCTATGTTCCCAGAAATGTCACCAACCAGGTGAGAGGGTGGAGAGGATATTTTCTAGAATGGTACCAGGGATGAGGTACTTCAACTATGAGGAGAGACTGGAGAAGCTGGGGTTGTTCTCCTTAGAGCAAGGAAGGTTAAGGGGAGATTTAATAGAGGTGTTCAAAATCATGAAAGGTTTTGAAAGCGTAAATAAGAAGAAACTGTTTCCACTGGTAGGAGGGTCGGTAACCAGAGGACACAGATTTAAGGTAATTGGCAAAAAAACTAGAGGGGGAGATGAAAAAATATTTTACGCAGCGAGTTGTTGTGATCTGGAACGCGCTGCCTGAAAGGGCGGTGGAAGCAGATTCAATAGTAACTTTCAGAAGAGAATTGGATAAATACGTGCAATGGAAAAATGTGCAAGGCTATGAGGAAAGAGCAGGGGGCAGTGGGATTAATTGGAGAGCTCTTTCAAAGAGCCGGCACAGGAACGATGGGCCGAATGGCCTCCTTCTGTGCCATCTGATTATATGATCGTAGGAACTCAGCAGGGGTGTCAGCAGCGCCTGTGGAGACAGATTCCCAGCCCCAGCTCCGAATGGATTTGCCTGAGTTTTGCATGCTACGCGAAAAAGTTGGATCATTTCCTTAACCTTTGTCAGGATTTACATATTCATGAGACACACTCGGGTGGATTAACCGCTTCTTTTAAAAGAATGACACGACTTCAATTTGTTAACTATTGCACTGCGCCGAAGTTGCCAGGAACTAGAATTTGTGGTGGGGAAAGCTGCCTAAATCTGCCTTAGAGCAGGGAAGGTTAAGAGGAGATTTAATCGAGGTGTTTAAAATCACAATGGGTTTTGATAGTTGTGAATGGTGGTGGACCATTAAACAACTAACGGGGGGGGGGGGGGGGGAGGGGCGGTAGACTCCATGAATATCCCCATCCTCAATGATGGTGGAGCCCAGCACGTGAGTGCAAAAGACAAGGCTGAAGCATTTCCAACCATCTTCAGTCAGAAGTGCTGAGTGGATGATCCATATCGGCCTCCTCCTGGGGTCCCCACCATCACAGAAGCCAGTCTTCAGCCCATTCGATTCACTCCACGTGGTATCAAGAAATGGCTGAGCGCACTGGATACAGCAAAGGCTATGGGCCCCGACAACATCCCGGCTATCGTGCTGAAGACTTGTGCTCCAGAACTAGCCGTGCCTCTAGCCAAGCAAAACACTACAACACTGACATCTATCCGACAATGTGGAAAACTGCCCAGGGATGTCCTGTCCACAAAAAGCAGGGCAAATTCAATCCGACCAATTACCGCCCCATCAGTCTACTCTCAATCATCAGCAAAGTGATGGAAGGTGTCATCGACAGTGCTATCAAGTGGCACTTACTCACCAATAACCTGCTCACTGACGCCCAGTTTGGGTTCTGCCAAGACCACTCGACTGCCGACCTCATTACAGCCTTGGTACAAACATGGACAAAGGAGCTGAACTCCAGAGGTGAGGGGACAGTGACTGCCCTTGACATCAAGGCAGCATTTGACGTAGTGTGGCATTAAGGAGCCCTAGTAAAACTGAAGTCAATGGGAATTGGGGGGGAAAGTTCTCCACTGGCTGGAGTTATACCTAGCACAAAGGAAGATGGCTGTGATGGTTGAAGGTCAATCATCACAGCCCCAGGACATCACTGCAGGAGTTCCTCAGGGCAGTGTCCTAGGCCCAACCATCTTCAGTTGCTTCATCAATGACCTTCCCTCCAACATAAGGTCAGAAATGGGGATGTTCGCTGATGACTGCACAGTGTTCAGTGCCATTCACAACTTCTCAGATAATGAATGCCTGCATGGAACAAGACCTGGACGATGTTCAGGCTTGGGCTGAAAAGTGGCAGGTAACATTCACGCCACAGAAGTGCCAGGCAATGACTATCTCCAACAAGCGAGAGTCTAAACACCTCCCCTTGACATTCAACGGCATTACCATCGGCGAATCCCCCACCATCAACATCCTGGGGGGTCACCATTGACCAGGAACTTAACTGGCCAGCCACATAAATACTGTGGCAACAAGAGCAGATCAGAGGCTGGGTATTCTGCGGCGAGTGTCTCACCTCCTGACTCCCCAAAGCCTTTCCACCATCTACAAGGCACAAGTAAGGAATGTGATGGAATACTCTCCACTTGCCTGGATGAGTGCAGCTCCAGCAACACTCAAGAAGCTCGACACTATCCAGGAAAAAGCAGCCCACTTGATTGGCACCCCATCCACCACCTTAAACATTCACTCCCTCCACCACCGGCGTACCGCGGCTGCAGTGTGCACCATCTACAAAGATGCACTGCAGCAACTCGCCAAGGCTTCTTCGGCAGCACCTCCCAAATCCGCGACCTCTACCACCTAGAAGAACAAGGGCAGCAGGCACATGGGAACACCATCACCTCCAAGTTCCCCTCCAAATCACACACCATCCTGACTTAGAAGTATATCACTGATCCTTCATCGTCGCTGGGTCAAAATCCTGGAACTCCCTACCTAACAGCACTGTGGGAGTACCATCACCACACGGACTGCAGCGGTTCAAGAAGGCGGCTCACCGCCACCTTCTCAAGGGCAACTAGGGATGGGCAATAAATGCTGGCCTTGCCAGCGACGCCCACATCCCGTGAACGAATAAAAAAAAAAATAAGGAGAAATTGTTTCTAGTGACAGGAGGGTTGGTAACCAGAAGACACAGATTTAAGATAATTGGCAAAAGAACCAGAGGGGAGATGAGGAGTATTTTTTTTACGCAGTGAGTTGTTGTGATCTGGAATGCGCTGCCTGAAAGGGCGGATGAAGCAGATTCAATAGTAACTTTCAAAAGAGAATGGGACAAATACTTGAAAGGTGTAATTTTCTGGGCTATGAGGAAAGATCGGGGGAGTGGGACTAATTGGAGAGCTCTTTCAAAGAGCCGGCACTGGCACGGTGGGCCGAATAGCCTCCTTCTGTGCTGTATGGTTCTGTGATTCTGTGATACAACAGGTGAGGTGTTTCCTTGTGCCATTTATCCTCTAGGATTGCCCCTTAAGGCAACGGTGTGCTGGAGGCAACCCAGCATAATGTAAAGGCAGGTGTCTCCAGAGAGACTGACATCCTCCTCTAGAGTTGGGGGTGTGGGGCGGGGGAAAGGGTGGGGATAACCTGGGTGCTTCTAATGGCAAAGCTGAACACCAGTCAGTGGTGGCACTTGTCCGCCATTTCGGCTGAGACTGGGAGTGGGCTGAGCGCTCAAGTCCAATGCTTTCCTTCACTGACCCTTCCCCAATAGGGTTTTCCAACCTTCCAGGAGTATCCTGGCGTCTCCAGGAATTAACGATTAATCTCCCGGACACAGGGGCAACCTTTGACAGTGCAGCACTCTCCCAAGTACTGCATTGGACTTCAGCCTAGATTATCTTCCCAAATCCGAGAGGGGAGCTTGAACCCACCACCTGTTTTTAGCTCGGAGGCTGAATTCCGTCAAGTTGGCATTAAGCTGAAGGAACTGCTGGGGTATATTTCTACATGGAGTTACCGGCAGCATCTCACTCAAGTGACCACTCTCCATGTGGGAGCCTTGACATTGACTGTTGGCAGCCTATTTGAGTGTGAGGGGAACCCCAGCCGAGGCTGATATTGCCCTTCCCCACATTTTCGAGCAGCGGTCACTGATTTGTGATAGAATGACATAGAATGTACAGCACAGAAACAGGCCATTCGGCCCAACTGGTCCGTGCCGGTGTTTATGCTCCACACGAGCCTCCTCCCACCCCTACTTCATCTCACCCTATCAGCATATCCTTCTATTCCTTTCTCCCTCATGTACTTATCTAGCTTCCCCTCAAGTGCACCTATGCTATTTGCTTCAACCACTCCCTGTGGTAGCGAGTTCCACATTCTCACCACTCTCTGGGTCAAGAAATTTCTCCTGAATTCCTTATTGGATTTATTAAAGACCATCTTATATTCCCTAATTTTTGACTCCCCCCACCTCCCACCCCCCGCCTCCCCCACAAGTGGAAACATCTGCTCTATGTCTACCTTATCAAACCCTTTCATAATGTTAAAGATCTCTATTCGGTCACCCCTCAGTCTTCTCTTTTCTAGGGAAAAGAGTCCCAGCCTGTTCAGTCTTTCCTGATAGTTATAACCTCTCGGTTTCGGTATCACCAACAATTTATATAGTGCCTTTAACTTAGTAAAAATTCCAAAGGCGCGTTACAGGAGCAATATTAGACAAAATTTGACACCGAGATGTAGAAAGAGATATCAGGACAGGTGACCAAAAGTTTGGGAAAAGATGCAGATTTTAAGCTGCGTCAAAGGAGGAGGGAGAGGTCGAGAAGCGGGGAGTTTTAGGGGGGGAATTCTAGAGCTTAGTGACTAGACAGTTGAAGGCACGGGTGAAGGAAGTGGGGGATGCACAAAGGGTGGAGGAACGCAGAGTTCTAGGAGGGTTGTAGGACTGGAGGGGGTTACAGAGATAGGGAGGGGCGAGGCCAGGGAGGGATTGCTGGGAGCCAATGTCAGTCAGCGAGCACAGCGGGGTGATGGGTGAACGGGACTTGCTGCGAATCAGGACACGGGGCCAGCAGAGCTTTGGAAGAGCTCATGTTTACGGAGTTTGGAAGATGGGAGACCGGCAGGAGAGCGTTGGACTAGGTGAGTCTGGAGCTAACAATAACATGGATGGAAGGTCTCAGCAACAGATGGGCTGAGGCAGGGGCTGGGAGACAGGCCATGTTACGGAGACAGAGCGGGAGTCACCTTGAATGGCTGAGTGGGCAGCACCCTCGCCTCTGAGTCAGAAGGTTGCGGGTTCAAGTCCCCCTGCAGAGACCTGAGCACAAAAATCTAGGCTGGCGCTCCAGTGCAGTGCTGAGGGAGGTGCTGCACTGTCGGCGGAGCTGTCTTTGAGATGAGGCGTTAAACCGAGGCCCCGTCTGCTCTCTCAGGTGGGTCATAGAGTCATAGAGTCATAGAGTTTTACAGCACAGAAAGAGGCCCTTTGGCCCATCGTGTCTGCGCCGCCCATCCCTCCCTGTCCAGTCTAATCCCATTTTCCAGCATTTGGTCCATAGCCTTGTATGCAATGGCATTTCAAGTGCTCATCCAAATGCTTCTTGAATGTTGTGAGGGTTCCTGCCTCTACCACCCTTTCAGGCAGTGAGTTCCAGCTTCCAACCACCCTCTGGGTGAAAAAGTTCCTCCTCAAATCCCCCCTAAATCTCCTGCCCCTTACCCTGAATCTGTGCCCCCTTGTTATTGACCCCCCTACTAAGGGGAAAAGTTCCTCTTTATCTACCCTATCTATGCCCCTCATCATTTTGTACACCTCAATCAGGTCCCCCCTCAGCCTCCTTTGCTCCAAGGAAAACAACCCCAGCCTGTTGAGTCTTTCTTCATAGCTGAGGCGCTCCATCCCAGGTAACATCCTGGTGAATCTTCTCTGCACCCTCTCCAAAGCAATCACATCCTTCCTATAGTGAGGCGACCAGAACTGCACACAGTACTCCAGCTGTGGCCTCACCAGCGTTTTGTACAGCTCCATCATAACCTCCCTGCTCTTATATTCTATGCCTCTGCTAATGAAGGCAAGTATCCCATAAGCCTTTTTAACCACCTTATCTACCTGTTCCGCTGCCTTCAGGGATCTATGTACATGTACACCAAGGTCCCTCTGACCCTCTGTACTTCCTAGGGTCCTACCACTCATTGTGTATTCCCTTGCCTTATTTGTCTGTCCAAAATGCATCACCTCGCACTTTTCCGGGTTAAATTCCATTTGCCACTTTTCCGCCCATCTGACCAACCCGTTAATATCGTCCTGTAGCCTGAGGCTTTCCTCCTCGCAATTTACCACCCCACCAATTTGTAAAAGATCCCACGGCCACTATTGGAAGAAGAGCAGGGGAGTTATCCCCGGTGTCCTGGGGCCAATATTTATCCCTCAACCAACATAACAAAAAAACAGATGATCTGGTCATTATCACATTTCTGTTTGTGGGAGCTTGCTGTGTGCAATTGGCTGCCGTGTTTCCCTACATTACAACAGTGACTACACTTCAAAAGTACTCCAGTGGCTGTAAAGCTCTTTGGGACGTCCTGAGGTTGTGAAAGGCGCTATAGAAATGCAAGTCTTTCTTTCTTTTAGGGGCCCAGAGGAACAATTGTGCTGCTTTGGCTGTGACTCTGGGAGTGAGATCGCTGATGACTTTTTTGCTCCACAACATTGACAGGCACGACCTGTTAGTTGTATTTCTCTAAACTTACACCTTGCAGTCAAGGCTGATAGCCTTTTATCATGGTTTAAACATTTTTTTTAGCCAGAATTTACCAGAGCCGCCACGCCCATCTGCACCCACCCCCCCTCAAAAAAGACCATCCCCGCCACTGGCTGATTAGCACCATATAAGGACCATCACAGGTCACTGCATTTCAACAATGTAATCTGATTGAAGCTGTCACTCGTCCAGAGGGAACAGGATACGGGGCGCCTGCAGTAGGAGGGTTAACACAGCGTGGGACTCCTGGATCCGGTATCTGGATTGAAGTCATGCAGGAACATCCAAGGAAATAGTCTCAAAACATGCAACAACAAAAAAAGAATGCGTTTGTGCAACTGAAACAGACAGCAGGTTTTAAACCAAAGCAGTTGTCAGTTCTCCAGGCCCATTTCATGACATGTATACTCTCGGTCCCATTAAATGTATAAAGCACGCATCCCTCCCTCACTACAATTCCCGGTGTGTTGGTGGCACCCATGCAAACCCAGGTGCGATCAGCTGTGGCTCAGTGGGTATCTCATTGAAACTTATAAAATTCTGACAGGACTGGACAGACTAGATGCAGGAAGGATGTTCCCGATGGCCGGGGGAGTCCAGAACCAGGGGTCACAGTCTAAGGATAAGGGGTAGGCCATTTAGGACAGAAATGAGGAGGAATTTCTTCACCCAGAGAGTGGTGAACCTGTGGAATTCTCTACCACAGAAGGCAGTAGAGGCCAATTCATTAAATATATTCAAAAAGGAGTTGGATATATTTCTTAAGGCTAAAGGGATCAAGGGGTATGGGGAGAAAGCAGGGACCGGGTACTGAATTTGGATGATCAGCCATTGAATGGCAGAGCAGGCTCGAAGGGCCGAATGGCCTACTCCTGCTCCTATCTTCTATGTTTCTATGTTTCTATGTAGTACTCTCATCTCTGAGTTACAGAAGGTTGTGGGGTCAAGTCCCACTCCAATGACCTAATCACAAAAATCTAGGCTGACACTCCACTGCAGTACTGACGGAGTGCTGCACTGTCAGGGGAGCCATCTTTCAGATGAGATATTAAACCGAGGCCCCGTCTGCTCTCTCAGTAAAATATCTCATGGCACTATTTTGAAGAAGAGCGGGGGAGTTATCCCCGGTATCCTGGGCCAATATTTATCCCTCAACCAACATCACTAAAACAGATTAACCGGTCATTATCACATTGCTGTTTGTGGGATCTTGCTCTGAGCAAATTGGCTGCCGCGTTTCCCACATTACAACAGTGACTACACTTCAAAAAGTACTTCATTGGTTGTAAAGTGCTTTGGGACGTCCTGAGGTTGTGAAAGGCGCTATATAAATGCAAGTCTTTTTTTCTAAGGTCTGTACTGAGTCAGCTAGTCCAAGCTGGGGGTGGGGTGGCCAAGGATTAGGGAATTTCAAAAAAAAACAGCTCTTCATTGCTACCAGTGATCTGCATGAACGGAAATCAGATGAGATCAGGCTTGGGTTCAATACCCGCCCCTCCCTATGTTACCCTCCCGACCGCCCCCTCCACACACTAAAACAGCCTGTCAACATTCATCACCAAGGCTCGCACATGAATAACGCCCAATTGGATGAAGCGTTGGGGGGGGGTCTTTCAATCTTCACCATGCGCCAGTGCCGCCCATGGTCGAATAGTCTGGTGACACTCACTGCCTTCAGTTGGCACAGGGACGAATAGCCGTAGAGCTGTACCCTAGCAAATCTCCTAACGTTGAGAGCTCCCGGTGGGGAGCCACGCCTGCAGGGAGCGCCTATCGAAAGTTCAGCCACGCCGCGGCTGCGGAAATCCGTGCGTAACCGAATGTGATCTCTTGGTGGCTGAGACTCACTCAGTTCCAAAATTAGGAGTGTAGGAATGTAGGAACAGGAGGCCATTCGGCTCCTCAAGACTGTTCCGCCATTCAATTAGATCGTGGCTGATCTGTGTCTTAACTCCATCCACCCACCTTGGGTCCCTAACCCTTAATAAAATCTATCGATCTCAGTTTTTAAACTTTCAGTTGGCCCTCAGCCTCAGCAGCATCTTGGGGGCCGCGAGTTCCAGATTTCCACCACCCTTTGTGTGAAGAAGTGCTTCCTGACATCACCCTGAACGGCCTGGCTCTAAATTTAAGATTATGCCCCCTTCTTCTGGATTCCCTCCCACCACCCCCACCAGAGCTAGGCCATTCAGGAGGTTAAATCAGGAAACACTTTTTCACACAGAGGGGAGTGAAAATCTGGAACTCTCTCCCCCAAAAGGCTGTGGATGTTGGAGGTCAATTGGAGCTTTCAAGACTGAGCTTGATAGATTTTTGTTGGGTAAAGGTATTAAAGAATATGGAGCAATGGCAGGTAAATGGAGTTAAGGTTCAGGCTAGCCGTGATCTAATTGAATGGCGGAACAGGCTCGAGGGGCTGAATGGCCTCCTCCTGTTCCTATGTTCCTATCACTGTCCAGTGACTTGTGCTGTGGAGCGCCTGCATGTCTGCACATGGGCTGAGGATAAGATTGGGCGTGGCTGTGATGCACTCCCTGGTCAAACAGCTCGGGGGAGGGGGATGCGAAATTCCACGGTGGCACGGTCCAAGCAGTTACGGAAGGAAGGACCACATCCATCAGTGACCTCTGCCGTTGACCCCATTGGAGGTCACCTCGTGTGCACGGGGTCGACGGGTGCCCGTGTGACCAGAGGTGCATCTTGGGAGCCCACTGGGACCAGAATTCCTGCCTGAGCCCACCTCACCCACCCCCACCGGTGGGAGAAACCTCCACCCTTCAGGAGGCCGGCAAACTTCTTCCTCCAAACCTAGGCCAGATTCCTGGGAGGCCGAGACCGTGGGAACTCCCAGCATTAGAACGTTTCCACTGGTTGGCGAGGCAGTAATCGGGGCACACAAATCTAAGAGGTCCACAGTAAAGATTGCCTTTGCGCGGAGGGTGGTTAGAGTCTCTGCCACAAACCGCTGTGGAACCAGAGTCCACGGTCAGTCCCTTTCAAAAGGGAATCAGTTGCCTGAAGATCGGGGAATTTTGAAGGGATTTGGGGGTCAAACAGGTGAGTGGGATCGGACTGGGGGCCGGGAATCTCCTCAGAATCTGCTCCCGCTCTGCTGGGAATCCTCTTTACCCCACGGGCTGTCGCGAGGGGTTGCAGGAGCAGCTCATAGAGTCATAGGCCTAGAAATTCGGTGGGCTGCGCCACCAGTTAGCGCCTAAAGAGGGCACTTAGTGGGTTTAGCGCCACTGGCCATGCCTCCCGCGAAATTTAGTGGGGCGCTAATGGCGGCGTTAGCCTGTAGCGCTGCGCCGCCACCGATGACATCATCGGTGTGCGCAGCGCCCCGCTACCGCCCCAAACACGATATTGGGTCGCGCCCCCCCGTAGCGCCAGTCGCAAATCGCAACCGGTTCAGGGAGGCCTACCTGTGGCGGTAGTGGCGCAAATTAAGGGGGAGGTGCGGGGCGGCCATTTTTTTCGGTGGCCGCCTGCCAGCACCTCCTCGCGCCGGCCTCCCAGGCCTCCTGACCGCCCCCCCCCCCAACCCCCGGGCAGTGCCGGCGGTGTCCCAAGAGCCCGGCACTTCTCCTCGGTGCCGGGCTCTTTTGCTGGCACTCGCTATCGGAGATCGTGCTGGTGCAGGCCCCTCCTCCTTAAGAAGGGGAGGAAGGCCTGCAGTACTGCAGCACGCCATGCCGCAGCGTGTGGCGCTGCGGCACGTTGCGCTGCGATATTCAGTTTCAGCGCCCCAAGCGGGACGCGGGGCGCCTCGAGCAGCGCCCCTCTTCCATTTGGGACGCTGAAACTGAATATCGGGCTGGCGCTCCCGGCTCCTTCCGGGGCGGGACTTCCGGCGCCCAGGCGAGCTTGGCGCCCCAAACGCGGCGCCACCGAATTTTTAGCCCATAAAGTCATAGAGGGAGAAATTGGGTATAGCCCAGCTTGGGGCGCTAGAATTGGCGGTGCGCAAATTGTATCGCCAGGCGCAACTTATCGCCACCTCGAGCGATATTGGGTTGCATCGCCCCTAAAGGTGATTGCGGCGTAAAATCAGGCGCTGCACGGGAGTCCTAAGGCGCTAACCTGGCGGCGCTACTCAATATCTGGGCGGCCGAGCGCAGCGCAGGTGCTGTCAATAATCGATGACCACGAGACATGCTGGCATCGGCCAGCTCTTAAAGGGGCGGGTCATTTAGGATCAGCAGCCACACTCATCGCCCTGTAGGCCTCAAAATCGGCGCTGTGCATTCTGTGGCGTTACAAACTTTGACCAGATGGAGAGGGTGAGGCAGAGAGCGGAGCGCTTTACCGATAGGGCATTGGATGCTTTGGTTGGCGCAGTGGAGCGCAGGTGAGCAGTGCTGTACCCCGACAATGGCAGGAGGCCTCATCAGAACGAGTACCGCAGAGCCTGGAGGGAAGTTTCTCAAAGAGTCAACTCCAGCAGCGTGGCGCCCAGGACTCCTGTGCAATGCAGGAAGAAGTTCAACAATCTCACTCGGGTCGTTAGGGTGAGTGGCTTTTTGGCAATCTTCTTCATCCCTCCATCTGCACCTGACTTTATGGCCAGAGGGTGCGCGAAGTCCCAATGGCCATCTGTCAGCCAGCACCCATGGCCCTTTCTGGGAACGCACACGCACATTCAACTCAGGGCATACTGTAAGGGCTGATCCACCATGGGGGGCATGAGATGACAACTCAGGGCATACTGTAAGGGCTGTTCCACCATGGGGGGCATGAGATGACAACTCAGGGCATACTGTAAGGGCTGATCCACCATGGGGGGCATGAGATGACAACTCAGGGCAGCATGTTTCATCACTTCCCTTCCTTTCTCCTGCAGGCCAAGCTGGCCAGGAACCGGAGGGAACAGATTCGTACCGGAGGGGGCCCTCCTCAGCTGCAGACACTGACGGACCTGGAGGAAAGAGTCCACCAGATTGTTGGAGGCCGGATGAGTGGTCCTGTCACCACTGGAGCTGCCGACCCCATTGTGCACAGCGATGGTAAGGTCATCACCTTTTTGAACTCTCTCCTTCCACTTGTTCCCCCCACCAGCATGCTTTTTCACTCTGGACCCATGTCAGAGCATTGCAGCACTCTTGCATCCCTTGCTGCCACCCTGTCCTTTCGCTAAAGCCACTCTTCAACCTCCCTGCTTTCAGATGCTGCATCACCAGCTCGGGAGCCAGGCCATCAAGCTGCCTGGGACACTGACTCCGGAGGCGACAAGCAGGAGGAAGCCGGACCATCCGTACCACCCTCAGGCGAGCCAGCCCATCTGCAGACTGGGGATAGTGCTTCCCTGGAGGGGAGCGAGGGGGATGGCTCTGAGGAGGAACCGGTTGCAGGAACCAGCGGGCTCCGGCAGCGCAAGGGGGGGAGGGAAGCTCAGGAGCCGTCTCCCCGGAGGGCGAGTCAGGCCACAATGACTGCTGCACAGAGCGCAGAAGAGGTGCGTTCCCTCGCAGAAATGAGTGCCCAGGCTCGGCTCAGGCACACTGAGCTGATGGCTGCAGTGGCAAGGATGCCTGAATCCATCGAGACACTGGCAAAGAGTGTGCAAGACTTCGGGGCAGCACAGGAAAGGAGTCCCCAGGGCTTCGGTACATCACTGGAAAGGACTGTCCAGGGCTTCGGTACATCACTGGAAAGGACTGTCCAGGGCTTCGGTACATCACTGGAAAGGACTGTCCAGGGCTTCACCGAAGCACTGGAAAGGACTGTCCAGGGCTTCACCGAAGCACTGGCACCTGCCACGCAAATGCTGAGTGCTGCCACGCAGTCACTCGCTGGCCTCATGCAGAGGCAGATTGAGGCCACGCAAGCACTGACTGCTGCCACCCTCGATGGATCAGGCAGGATTACCCGGGGCCCTTGCAGCACCACAGCAGGCCAGCAATCTGTGGACCAGCCGATTGGTTCGCATGCTGCGGTGCTGCCCCGTCAGAGTGCCAGTGTGTCGGCCGACCACGGAGCAGGTGTCCGCTCTCAGGATGTCAGCATTCCTGATGCCACTGCTGGCACGTCTCCACTGCAGCTGCCATCACCTGCAGGACAGACTGCTTCCACTCATGCCCAGTTGGAGCTGTCAGCATCCGGGCCCTCCAAGCCCAGAGTCCATCCAGGCCGTCCCTCAGGGGCATCTGCGCTTTCGGACAGTCAGCAGGCGTCCCCCAGCCTTCATGCAGCCACTGGGGTCCCATTACGGAGGAGCTGCAGGGAGGGAAGGGGCTGTTCTTGCAAGAGAAGTAGATCACCATCAAAGGGGAAAGAGTAGAAGGTGCTGCTGAGACGTCTTATTTCTAGAAATCAAGGCCGTGGATGCTGGTCTGAATGTTAGTAATGTTTTGGATAGTCTCCCGGGTGAGCGAGGCACTTGGTCTGAATGTTAGTAATGTTTTGGATAGTCTCCCGGGTGTGCGAGTCACTTATGTGTTAGTTTGTTAGTTAAGCTTTCTGTTGCCATTGCTTTGTCATGTTGGAAGGAAGCACATTTTTCAAAATAAACAAATTATTTTATTGATATTGGCCATGTCTGCTATTTACATTCATACTGGCCTTCATAGGCTTTGGGTTATCCGAATGGTTCCATTCCTGGTCTTCGATTGGCACCAAGCATTCCGTGAGAGGGGCCTAGAACCGACTCCTTATCAGCCTCTGACGGACGGTCCTTCCAGTTTCTGGGACCCTCCCGTCTTGGTCCTCCTCCTCCTCCTCCTCTTCCTCCTCCTCCTTCTCCTCCTGCTCCTCCTCCTCCTGCTCCTCCTCCTCCTCCTCCTCCTCCTCTGCTGGTCCTTCACTGTCTGCTGGCATTGGCTGGGTGCGCAGGGTGGCGAGGTTATGGAGCATGCCGCAGACAACGATGAAGTGGGCGACTCGCTCTGGTGAGTACTGCAAGGCGCCGCCCGAATGGTCCAGACAGAGGAACCGCTGCTTCAGCACACCGATTGTGTGCTCCACAATGTTCCTCGTCGCCTGATGGCTGACGTTGTAGTGCTCTTCTGCAGGAGTGCTGGGCGAACGGAGCGGGGTCATCAGCCATGGGCACAGAGGATAGCCCTTGTCACCGAGAAGCCAGCCTCCTGGGTGAGCTGGGGCCTGGAATAGGTCTGCTACTGAAGTCTGGCGCAGGATGAATGCGTCGTGGCTGCTGCCTGAGAACTGAGCATTGACCACCAGGATCAGCTGCCAGTGGTCACAGACCAGCTGCACATTCAAGGAGTGGAACCCTTGCGGTTGCGGAAGTCCTCAGGATTCAAAACAGGCGCCCACAAAGCCACATGCGTGCAGTCAATGGTGCCCTGCACCATGGAGAAGTCCGCTATTGCCGCGAAGCCCTCTGCGCGCTCCCGCTGCTTCTCCGGTGTCGCAGTGAAGGAGATGTACTGCCGCCGCCTTTTAAACAGGGCATCTGTTACTTGCTGGATGCAGCTATGCACCGCAAACTGGGAGATGTTGGCAATGTCCCCAGTTGCTGCCTGAAAGGAGCCGGTCGCATAGAAATTCAGTGCTACTGTAATCTTGACAGCCACCGACAGAGAGGTCCTGCACCTTATCTGTGACTGAAGATCTGCCTGAAGCAGGTGGCACAGCTCAGAGGACTTCCGCAACCGCAAGGGTTCCACTCCTTGAATGTGCAGCTGGTCTGTGACCACCGGCAGCTGATCCTGGCGGTCAATGCTCAGTTCCCAGGCAGCAGCCACGACGCATTCATCCTGCGCCAGACTTCAGTAGCAGACCTATTCCAGGCCCCAGCTCACCCAGGAGGCTGGCTTCTCGGTGACAAGGGCTATCCTCTGTGCCCATGGCTGATGACCCCGCTCCGTTCGCCCAGCACTCCTGCAGAAGAGCACTACAACGTCAGCCATCAGGCAACGAGGAACATTGTGGAGCACACAATCGGTGTGCTGAAGCAACGGTTCCGCTGTCTGGACCATTCGGGCGGCGCCTTGCAGTACTCACCAGAGCGAGTCGCCCACTTCGTCGTTGTCTGCTGCATGCTCCATAACCTCGCCACCCTGCGCACCCAGCCAATGCCAGCAGACATTGAAGGACCAGCAGAGGAGGAGGAGGAGGAGGAGGAGGAGCAGGAGGAGGAGGAGCAGGAGGAGAAGGAGGAGGAGGAGGAGGACCAAGACGGGAGGGTCCCAGAAACTGGAAGGACCGTCCGTCAGAGGCTGATAAGGAGTCGGTTCTAGGCCCCTCTCACGGAATGCTTGGTGCCAACCTCCTAAGACACTGCTCCTCCGACATGTTGAGGTAAGAGAACTGCTGCCTGAATACCCTGGCAGCGTATGGTCTGGTGTGGTGACGTCTGTTGGCCCTCCTCCATCTGGCCATTCCTGGCCCTCTCTCCCTCCGTCTCTGTGCCCTTTCCAGATGGTCGAGCAGCAGGACGTTCGCCTCCAAAGCTGCCCCCATAATAATAGGTAACAAGAAATTATACAGGGTGTAAAGGCTCACCAGCAGCAGGGTGATGGTCTGAAGGCTGAAGGTCCTCTGGCAATGCTGGGTCGCAAGTGATATGGCTCGCAGAGTGCAACTCTGCAATTCTGTGAAAATCTCAAAGAAGTTGTGCTCCCAAAATGGCTGCCGCATTTATACCAGTGCAGTCCCCTTTAAAGAGCGCCCCCCTAAGCCCGAGAGCGACTGGGGAACGTTCCAGTAAGCTGTCCTTATTAGCGCCAGGCGGAACAAAGGAGCGCACCACTGAATTTCCGGTCCAGGGCACCAAAAAGGCGTTGCACACTGAAATGACGTCATGATCTGCCTGCGCCCGTGAGCGGGCGCTAAGATTTAGCGCCGGCGCTAAAACCCACTCAATATGGCAAGAGGCACTGGGTTCACTGCGCCCGGCCGAAAATTGGCTAACGCCCCACTTCTCGGCCTCTTTAGGCGCTAATCGCTGGCGCTACCAACCGAATTTCTCCCCCTTAGAGTTATACAGCACAGAAAGAGGCCCTTCGGCCCATCGTGTCTGCGCCAGCCATCAAGCCCTATCTATTCTCATCCCATTTTCCAGCACTTAGTCCGTAGCCTTGTATGCTATGGTATTTCAAGTACTTATCCAAATGCTTCTTGAATGTTGTGAGGGTTCCTGCCTCTACCACCCTTTCAGGCAGCGAGTTCCAGATTCCAACCACCCTCTGGGTGAAAAAGTTTTCCCTCAAATCCCTTCTAAACCTCCTGCCCCTTACCTTGAAACTATGCCCCCTGGTTATTGACCCCTCTACTAAGGGGAACAGTTCCTTTCTATTTACCCTATCTATGCCCCTCATAATTTTGTACACCTCAATCAGGTCCCCCCTCAGCCTTCTCTGCTCTAAGGAAAACAACCCCAGCCTGTCCGGTCTCTCTTCATAGCTGAAACGCTCCAGCCCAGGTAACATCCTGGTGAATCTCCTCTGCACCCTCTCCAATGCAATCACATCCTTCCTATAGTGTGGCGACCAGAACTGCACACAGTATTCCAGCTGTGGCCTAACTAGCATTCTGTATATCTCCATCATAACCACCCTGCTCCGAGAATCTTCTTGGTCTAGGCGGCTCACGTGGAGAACAAAGCACCAGCCCGGACTTGATGAGCTGAGTGGCCCCATTCCTGTGCTGTGACACTCCCTGGTTCCACTACCCGTTTAGCGTTGCTTCGTGTGTTTGCTGGGGTGATGAAGTCAAACACAGCATCATGTCACTGACGAGAGGTCATTGAGCTGCGACGTTGACTCTGTTTCTCTCTCCACAGATGCTGCCTGACCCGCTGAGCATTTCCAGCATTTTCTGCTTTTATTATCACTTCACTTGCGTGTAAGCACATCAAACAAGGACGTTATGCTAAACCTTTATACAGCGAATCACTGGTACATAGGAGCAGGAGGAGGCCATTCAGCCCCTCAGGCCTGTTCCACCATTCAATGGGATCATGGCTGATCTGTATCTCAACTCCATCCACCCACCTTGGCCCGATATCCCTTAATACCCTTGGCTAGCAAAAACCTATCGATCTCAGGTTTAAAATTATTAATTGATTACATTACATGGGATATACGACACAGAAACAGGCCATTCGGCCCAACCAGTCCATGCCAGTGTTTATGCTCCACACGAGCCTCCTCCCGTCTTTCCTCACCTAAATCTATCAGCAAAACCCTCTATTCCCTTCTCCCTCATATGCTTGTCCAGCCTCCCCTTAAATGCATCCAGACTATTCGCTTCAACCACTCCCTGTGGTAGCGAGTTCCACATTCTCACCTCTCTCTGGGTAAAGAAGTTTCCTCTGAATTCCTTTATTTGATTGCTTGGTGACTGGCATCTACTGCTCTTTGTGGGAGAGAGTTCCACACTCCTACCACCCTTGGCGTGTGTTTCCTAACTTCTCTCCTGCATGGCCTGGCTCTGATTTTAAGGTTCGGTCCCTTTGTCCTACACTCGCCTCACCAGCGGAAAAAGTTGCTCTCCATCTACCCGAACATTTCCTTTCAAAATCTTAAAAACCTCAGCTAGGTTATTGTGTCCATTTCTGGGCACCACACTTTAGGAAGGATGTCAAGGCCTTGGCGAGGGTGCAGAGGAGATTTACTCGAATGGTACCAGGGGATGAGGGACGTCAGTTATGTGGAGAGATTAGAGAAGCTGGGATTGTCCTCCTTAGAGCAGAGAAGGGTAAGGGGAGATTTAACAGCGGTGCTCAAAATTCTATGGGGTTTTGATAGAGTAACATAGAAACATAGAAGATAGGTGCAGGAGTAGGCCATTCGGCCCCTCGAGACTGCTCCGCTATTTAATGAGATCATGGCTGATCATCCAAATTCAATACCCTGTCCCTGCTTTCTCCCCATATCCCTTGATCCCTTTAGCCTTAGGAAATATATCTAACTCCTTCTTGAATATATTTAATGAATTGGCCTCAACTGCCTTCTGTGGTAGAGAATTCCACAGGTTCACCACTCTCTGGGTGAAGAAATTCCTCCTCATCTCTGTCCTAAATGGCTTACCCCTTACCTTTAGACTGTGACCCCTGGTTCTAGACTCCCCGGCCATCGGGAACATCCTTCCTGCATCTTGTCTGTCTAGTCCTGTTAGAATTTTATAAGTTTCAATGAGATCTCCTCTCATTCTTCTAAACTCCAGCGAGTATAAGCCCAATCGACCGAATCTCTCCTCATACATCATTCCTGCCATCCCAGGTATCAGTCTGGTGAATCTTCGCTGCACTCCCTCCATGGCAAGAACATGCTTCCTCAGATAAGGCGACCAAAACTGCACACAATACCCAAGGTGTGGTTTCACCAAGGCCCTGTACAACTGCAGCAAGACATCCTTGTTCCTGTACTCGAATCCTCTTGCTACGAAGGCCAACATACCATTTGCCTTCTTAACCGCCTGCTGCACCTGCATGCTTACCTTCAGCGACTGGTGCACAAGGACACCCAGGTCTCGTTGCATTTCCCCTTCTCCCAATCTATTGCCATTCAGATAATAATCTGCCTGCCTGTTTTTGCCACCAAAGTGGATAACCTCACATTTATCCACATTATACTGCATTTGCCATGCATCTGCCCAAACACCCAACCTGTCCAAATCATACTGGAATTTCTCGGCATCCTCCTCACAGCACACACGCCCACCCAGCTTTATGTCGTCTGCAGACTTGGAGATATTACATCTAGTTCCCTTGTCTAGATCATTAATATATATTGTGAATAGCTGGGGTCCTAGGACCGATCCCTGCGGTACCCCACTAGTCACTGCCTGCCACTCGGAAAAAGACCCGTTTATTCCAACTCTTTGCTTCCTGTCTGCCAGCCAGTTCTCTATCCAAGTCAGTACCTTACCCCCAATCCCATGTGCTTTAACTTTACACGCTAATCTCTTATGCGGGACCTTATTGAAAGCCTTCTGTAAGTCCAAATACACCACATCCGCTGGTTCAAATGGGGAGAAACTGTTTCCATTGGCAGGAGGGTCGGTAACCAGAGGACACAGATTGAAGGTAATTGGGAAACGAACCAGGGGGAGATGAGAATTTTTTTTTTAACGCAGCGCGTTGTTGTGATCTGGAACGCGCTGCCTGAGAAGGTGTTGGAAGCAGATTCATTAGTAACTTTCAAAAGGGAATTGGATACATATTTAAAAAGGAAACAATTTGCAGGGCTATGGGGGAAAGAACAGGGGGGAGTGGGACTAATTGGAGAGCTCTTTCAAAGAGCTGGCACCGGCACGATGGGCCGAATGGCCTCCTGCTGTGCTGCGAGATTCTATAAATGGTCTATGGTTCAGCCCCTTTTCAAATGAACCAAAACAAGATAAAATAGACTTGTTGCAAATATCCTGAAACAAGCAGCTGTGAAGGGTTTGTATCAGAACTGAATGCTGGAAACGTGTGGCATTCACATGCTTATTACAAAAAAATGTTTGACTTTAATGTGGCTGGTGTCGTACTGGCGTTTCACACTGATGTTTTAATTAAGGCCATTATTGTAGGTGCTGCGGTAGAAGAAATCCAGACAGTCCATCTCATCTGTTTACCTTACCTGCCTCCACCTGTCTCTGTTTATCACTGCAGTCCCCATTATCTCTCTCTCCTCACCTCCTCTCAACTGGAAAGTCAATGATAGGAGCCAAAGCCTAGCTTTCTGTTTGTCTTCCGCAGGCCTCGCCTGTAATAGATGTTCCCCCCCCCCCTTCTTCACCTGTTTAAGCGGCTCTGTACACTTTCAATGAGGCAGGTTAACCCTCGACGGGCCGGTTGATTATCTGCGTTTTTTAAAAGAAATGACTAGCATTTACACAGCGCCTTTTCCCTTCCTCAGGACGTCCCAAAGCGCTTCACAGCCAATGAAGTACTTTTTGAAGTGTGCTCACTGACGTAAGAAAACTACTAGGCACTTGGTCTAAGCATTAAACAAAGCTTTAATCAACTGTTTTACAACATGGAGGTCTGGTTGTGTCCTTCACTAGTTCCTGTTAAGAATGTCCTGCGCAAGCTGGGCCCGAGTATTTATACTCTCCCTGGACTGCGCCACCCGTAGGCCGCTCAGTATTATTTCATAAGTCTTTCTTTCATGCATGATTGATTCATGTCACTCACCGTTGTAACGTAGGGAAACACGGCAGCCAATTTGCGCAGAGCAAGATCCCACAAACAGCAACGGGATGATGTCCTGATAATCTGTTTTTAGCGATGTTGGGTTGAGGGATAAATGTTGGCCCCAGGACACCGGGCACAACCCCACTGCTCTTCTTTGAAATAGTCCCATGGGATCTTTTACGTCCGCCTGAGAGAGCAGGCGAGGCCGCGGCTTACCGTCCCATCTGAAAGACGGCACCTCCGACAGTGCAGCCCTCCCTCAGCACTGCACTGGGAGTGTCAGCTGAGATTTTGTGCCCAAGTCTCTGGAGTGGGACTTGAACGCACAACCTTCTGTCTCAGAGGTGAGAGAGTGCGACCCATTGAACCACCATTGACACCTGTAGCTGAGCATGGGCTAGAATCCCGGCAGGAATTTCCCAATCTCCCACCGTAACTTCGGCAGAAGATCGGTGGAAACCCGGTAGAAGCCTTTCAGAAATTCCAGGTGTGTGTGTGTGCGTGTGTGTGGGAAGGGATGGAGGTGGGGACGAGAGACCAAATACGCAATACTAGCTGCAGTCACTGCATGTTAGATGCAGAATAAATTCTGTCCAGCCTGTGAAACTGATGGTGAGACACAGGCTATAGAACTAAAGTTAACCAACTTATGGAGCCTTTAAAGGACAATGCGTAATCTACTTGTAAATTCCAGTCAAAGCAGGTGCCAAAGAAAGCAGTAAAAACGTGTAGCACAGTGGGTGTGGTGGCAATTATTCCTAATCAACATGAGAGGACAGATAATGTGGGGCAAATATTGTAGCTTTATCTCCGCCATCAGTTACCTATATTACAACAGTGACAACAAATCAAAAGTACTTAATTTTACTGGAGTGCCGTGCACAGTTTTGGTCTCCTTATCTAAGGAAGGATATACTTGCCTTGGAGGCGGTGCAACGAAGATTCACTAGATTGATTCCTGGGATGAGAGGGCTGTCCTATGATGAGAGATTGTGTAGAATGGGCCGATACTCTCTGGAGTTTAGACGAATGAGAGGTGATTTCATTGTTCTGCCATTCAATAAGATCATGGCTGATCTT
This sequence comes from Somniosus microcephalus, assembly GCF_052327205.1. NCBI lineage: Eukaryota > Metazoa > Chordata > Chondrichthyes > Squaliformes > Somniosidae > Somniosus > Somniosus microcephalus. Next base: position 320,287,836 of record NC_140990.1, on the reverse strand, counting down.
CGATCTGAACTCCACTTGCCCGCCCGATCTCAATATCCCTTGATTCCCCTAGAGTCCAAAAATCTATCGATCTCAGCCTTGAATATACTCAACGACTGAGCATCTCTACCTCTGGGGCAGAGAATTCCAAAGATTCACCACCCTCTGAGCGAAGAAATTCCTCCTCATCTCGGTCTTAAACGGCTGACCCCTTATCCTGAGACTGCGCCCTCTAGTTCTAGAATCCCCAGCCAAGGGAGACAACCTCTCAGCATCTACCCTGTCCATCCCCCTCAGAATCTTATATGTTTCACCTCCCATTCTTCTAAACTCCGGAGAGTATAGGCCCAATCTACTCAATCTCTCCTCATAGGACAACCTTCTCATCCCAGGAATCAGTCTGGTGAACCTTCATTGCACCACCTCCAAGACAGGTATATCCTTCCTTAGATAAGGAGCCCAGAACTGTGCACAGTACTCCAGGTGTGGTCTCACCAAAGCGTTGGATGGTGCAGAGGATTGTTGGTCAAGATGGCAGACAGGTCTTGGAAGCCCTAGATTTGCTACCTTGAGTCTGATGAGCTTACTAATCTCAGCCAGGACAGCGGTAGGGGTATGGCAATTGATCTCAGCATTTTAGGGCTAAAGAGGGCGGGGGGTGGGCATTGGGGGGGGGAGGGGTGCGGTGGGGAGATCCCTATCTAGTGAGTCCTGCAGGAATGTGCTCCAAAGCATATTGGAGTGGTTGGCTCATAGCCCATCCTGAGAAGGTGGTGGTGGGCCTACTCCTTGAAGCCGCAGCAGTCCTTCTGGTGCTTTTTTTAGGGGTTGTGTGGCTAGGGGGGGGCCAATGATCCCTCTAAAGTTTCTTTGTTGTGCATGGCCTGTTTATTTCATGCTGTGGTCCCTTTAAATCTGCTGTGCGGCCGTACACGAGCGGTGTCTTAGAGAGGACAACCTGTGAATGGCCTTTGCAGATTGCTGCGCGACCATGCGTGCTCGCAGCTGAGAGGGAACATTGCCAGTGGGTAGCCTTCCTTTCCCCATTTGTCTCTCACTTCCTCTCCTGAAGGTGTCCCTCAAATGCGTGTCTCTTTTTTTCCTTAATAGAATAGCTTGAATTAAAACACATCCGTGCTTTCGGTGCCTCCAGACTCGGCTCTTCCAGCACTCTCCTGGCCGACCTCCCACTTTGCACCCTCTGCAAACTTGAGCTCGTCCAAAACTCGGCTTCCCCCTGCATCCCAACTCGCACCGAGTCCCCTTCACCCATCACCCCACCGCGCTCGCTGACCTACACTGGCTCCCGGTCAGGCAACGCCTCGATTTCAAAATTCTCATCCTTTTTTCAAATCCCTCCATGGCCTCGCCCCCTCCTCCCTATCTCTGTAATCTCCTCCGAGAACTCCGCGTTCCTCCTACTCTGGTCTCTTGCGTGTCCCCCACTTCCTTCGCCCCACCGTTGGCGGCCGTGCCTTCAGCCGCCCGGGCGCCTAAGCCCTGGAATTCCCTCCCCAAACCTCTTCATCTTTCCAGCTCTCTCCCTCTCGCTCCTTCTTTAAGACGCTCCTTAAAACTTTGACCAAGCTTTTGGTCACCTGCCCTAATATCTCCTTAGGTGGCTCGCTGTCCAAACTTTGTTTGATAATCGCTCCTGTGAAGCGCCTTGGGACGTTTTAAAGGCGCTATATAAATGTGGTTGCTTGCTGTTGTTGTTACGGGAGGCACACGGAGGTTTTTAGGGTGTGCGCATTAAAAGTGTTTGCACTGGGACAGCGCCCCACAGTCTCAAATTTCATTACAAATTATTTCTCGCTATTTTCAGATCTGCACTCGACACACTGGTTTGAGCAACACGTCTCCTGTGTGTTGGGCGAGTTGCAAACACTGCCACTGTAGTGGAGCTTGCGGCAGAGGTGTTGTTTTACAGATATCCGAGTCGTCCTCGAGCTGCAGAATATTAAGCGAGCAGGTGGTAGTTTATCTATGAGATAGGAAATGGCTGCAAGCTTCGGATGGATTAGTGTTCACTGAATTGGTGCGTTAAGGCATACAAACAGAGCTGTGGTTTGCACTTCTCATATTTCCCAACGCCCACCCACCGCTCCCCTCCTCCCCGATTCCTCACCCCCCCCCCACCCCCACCCCCACCTTCTCCTTCCCAGCTCTAGCGCTGCCGTTGCAGGTGTCCTTTGTCAAAAAAAAGCAGCAGCTGCTTCCCTCCCGGGGCTTTTTTTTTGCGTGACGCCGTGCGGAAGACTGGCGATGGCGGGTGTTGCTGCGACGCCACGCTGCGGATCATGGCCTGCCAGCACCTTGCGTAAACAGGCGCAGTACCCCCCGTTCCGTTGCCCCCCCCCCGGGTGCGGCGCGCCCGGCAGTACGAAGGAGCCGGGAGGCACTTAGCGCGCTTAACGCCCGCCCACGGACCTTGCGCAAAGCTCGTTAAGATCTCCAGTCTCCTGCAATTAGCGACAACAACAGCAACTCGCATTTATACAGAGCCCTGCTGATGCAGGGGGAATGTCCCAGAGGCGCCTCACAGGAGCGCTGTTGAACAAAATTTGACACCAAGCCACATAAGGAGATATTAGGACACCTGGAGGGAAAAATTCAGTTGGTTTGCGCCTCCCATTAGCGCCTTAAGAGGGCGCTAATGGGGCGCAAAGCAACTAGCGCTCGTGCGCGGTGATGTTTGCGCTGCTCACGAAATTAACTAAACATTTTGAGGCGGCGCTAAACACTACCGCCATGATCTCCTGCACCGGCAGGTCGTGACGTCAGTCGAATGCACAACTCCCCGTTAGTGCCCCGGACTGGATATTGAGTGACGCCCCCTGCCTTACCGCCTGCCGCTAGCAACGACAGGTTGAGGGGAGCGTTTTGCAGTCGGGAAGGGACTGGGGGAGCGCTATTTAAAGGCAGCCGCATGCTGCCTTTTTTTGTTGGTGACATTTTTGCACCACGCATTCTGAGAGAGAAAGAGAGACTTCTGGAGAGATTCAGCGCTGTGTGAAGGAGTTTTGGGTACTGAGCAGCACTTTGCAGGTTCATTTTGATTTGACCTTCCTTGTATCGATTTAGAAGTGACTGTGGGGGCTGCACTCTGAGCTCTTTCCCTGGGTCTCTCCATTGTTCTTTCCAGCAGATTTGATGTACAGGTCTCTCCAGGCCGAGATTCAAGGCTGCAATGAGCAGGGTGTGGATGGAGAGCAAGATCAACCCTCCCCTTTAAGAACTGGCCAGCGCCATTGGGTCTGTGTTTCATTGCTGACTGACATCACATGAGTTTCGCCAGCGCTCTGAGGTAGCGCCTCGCTCCTCGGCCTTTGCACCTTAAGACAGGTGTGAAGCGCCTGATTTAGCGCTCCAATCACCGCCAAGGGTGATAAAAGCCAAGTTTGCCGTTGGAGGCGATAATTAGCACCAGGCGCTAATCTTTGTGCCCGGACGATAATTGCGCCCCAAATGGGGCGATACTGGATTTCTCCCCCCTGGAGCACTGTGCACAGTTTTGGTCTCCTTACCTGAGGAAGGATATACTTGCCTTGGAGGCGGTGCAACGAAGGTTCACTAGACTGATTCCTGGGATGAGAGGGCTGTCCTATGATGAGAGATTGTGTAGAATGGGTCAATACTCTCTGGAGTTTAGAAGAATGAGAGGTGATCTCATTGAAACATTCAAGATTCTGAAGGGGATTGACAGGGTAGATGCTGAGAGGTTGTTTCCCCTGGCTGGAGTGTCTAGAACTAGGGGGCATAGTCTCAGGATAAGGGGTCGGCCATTTAAGACTGAGATAAGGAGGAATTTCTTCACTCAGAGGGTTGTGAATCTATGGAATTCTCTGCCCCAGAGGGCTGTGGATGTTGAGTCTTTGAGTATATTCAAGGCTGAGATAGATTGATTTTTGGACTCTAGGGGAATCAAGGGATATGGAGATCGGGCGGGAAAGTGGAGTTGAGGTCGATGATCAGCCATGATCTTATTGAAGGGCGGAGCAGGCTCGAGTATGGCCTACTCTTGCTCTTATTTCTTATATTCTTATGTGACCAAAGGCTTGGTCAAAGAGGTAGGTTTTAAGGAGGGGCTTAAAGGAGGGGAGCGAGGTGGTGAGGTTATGGAAGGAAATTCCAGAGTTTAGAGTCCAGACGGCTGAAGGCACGGCTGCCAGTGGTGGGACGGAAGGAGCCATGAGGTGTTTTCCTATGTTAAAGGCACTATATAAATGCCAGTTGTTGATGTAACATAGGGAAACGTGGCATCCAATTTGAACGCAACAGGGTCTCTCAGGCAGCAATCAGATAAATGACCAGTTAAATAAATATTGGGTGAGGACACCAGAAGAACTCCCTTGCTCTTCCCTGGGATCTTTTACATCCAGCCAAACCGGCAGACAGGGCTTTGGTTTAAAATCTCATCCAAAAGGCAACTCCCCCTCAGTAATGTGTCAGACTAGGTTATGTGCATAAATCGTGGAATAAGACTTGATTCCACAACCTTCAAAATCTAATAACAAGAGTGTTACCAACTGAGCCAAAGCTGATATCACCTGTTGTTGTTTCGTCAATAGGACCTGGGCTTAAATCCAGTCTGGCCTCTTGGGCACCTCGATTTTAATTGGCGGCCGTGCCTTCAGCTGCCTAGATCCTAAGCTCCGGAATTCCCTCCCTAAACCTCTCCGCCTTTCTACCTCTCTCTGCCCCTTTAAGACGCTCCTTAGAACGTAGATCTTTGACCAAGCTTTTGGTCACCTGTCCTAATATCTCCTTATGTGGCTCGGTGTCAAATTTTGTTTCGATAATCGCTCCTGTGAAGTGCCTTGGGACGTTACGTTAAAGGCGCTATATAAATGCAACTTTCCGTTGTTGTTGTTGTTGTTGACTGGTGGGATGAAGGTCCTGTCCGTCTACTTTGGGGGCTGTCCTACGAGAAATGAGAAGGGCCTTACATGTAATGAGTTTGGGCCAGTCTCAATCCCGTTCTCAGTGGGTGCCAACCTAGACTGCAAAACCACCCTCAATTTTGCATTAATTTGATCTGAGTCAGGTCACGAGACCGGAAGTGGATATGCAATCGATGGCGCTGTTCTGAGGTTTGTGGCTGAGACACTATGGACTGGATTTTGTGGTAGATATAGCGGTGAGGCTAACAGCGCTCACCGTTATTAACGTGGAAACCGGACGGCAACTTCCAGCGACCGCACGTGCGCAGTTAAATGTGGAAATTAGGAGGTTGCTGTCTGAGTTGCCCTGCTCCTCCAGAAACTGCGCTATACCGGTATCTCGCCGAGAGAATCGACATTGAAATACATGGAAGGGCGTGAAGTTGCTGCACTTACCTGTTAAATACCCAGTAAACTCGCCAGAAAAAGTAGGGCTTGTCCATTCCAGTGTAAGTTCATTTTTAACGGCGTGATCAGTCTTAATTACAGCCAAACAACCCCTCTGGCACCGAAAATTAACTTTAACAAGTCTAGTGTCTCATTCCTTCAGATTTGAATTATTGCTGGAGATTTAAAAAAAAAATTAAATATAAATAATGTTTTTTCTTTTTCTTTCTGTCTCTTTGATCTCTCTCGCTTAATCCCATCTTTCTTGTCCTCTCTTTATTTCGTTTTCTGTACCTGGTTTGACATTTAATTCAATATTCTACAGGAAACTCTTTGGTATCCGGCACCGACGGGACCAGCGTGTTGCCGGTTGATTAAAAATTCCGGATGACGGAGAGGGTTATCTACCGAGGCTATTTTTAACAAACAAAAATAAAAAAAATCAAGAAATGTGCAGTTTACAGTAATTGGGTACTCACCTACAGAATGTTGTGTTAAATGGATGGTGGAAGATGCTTGATTAAGTACAATACTGCCAGTTAAGGGTAATCCATAACTCTTTAATTACTTCCGACAGCACCAAGGAGCTGAGTAGTGGCAGTTTGGAGAACTACCCCCACTGACTAACTCGGCCAGCGCGGGAGACTCAGACACATTTCCGGTTATTGAGGTGTTGTTTTCGGAGTATGAATTTTGCCGGTTAATAGAGAATTCCGGATATTTAGGTGCCGTTTAAACGAGAGTTTCCTGTAATTGACAGTTCCTGGTTTTAACTCTGCGCTGCTCATTAACGATTGGTTAAGGAGACACACAGTTGCTTCCCAGATGTCCTGCAGGGGGCGGTGCGCTTTTTTGATGTTTGGCTGACAGGAACTTACTGGGGCAAAAGCCCATAGAAAGTCAAAGGGAAGTGCAAGTCTAACCAACGGCTGCTGCAAAATCCGTCCCCTCGTTGAGGCAGAGAGGAGGGACCTTTGCTCAGCAGCTGGACGTATTGTAAACCTGCAGCGCTGGGAATTCAAGTTAAAACCTGGAAATGGTCAAGCAATTAGCTGAAGGACTGAGATCAGCAGGCACTGGGCAAGGGAGCGATGTCGGGGTGGGGAGGTACTGGGCAGGGATCGACGTTGGAACTTTGACTGTTTCTAATTTACATCAAGGACCTGGATTATGAAGCTCAATGCAAATTGGGCAAATTTGCACATGATATCAAATGGCAGATAGAGAGAGAGAGAGAGAGAGCGGGCAACAGTCAAATGTGAGGGAGCCAAAGATCTGCCAAAAATGATCTAGATATAATTAAGAAGTGGGAGGAGCAATGCTCGATTCCATGGCACTATTTGAGGAAGAGCAGGGGAGTTGCCTTGCTAACATGTATCCCTCAACCAACATCAGTTATACAAATTATGTGGTCACTTATCTCAATTGCTGTTTGTGGGATCTTCCCGTGTGCAAATTGGCTGCTGCATTTCCCGGCATTACAAAAGTGACTACACTTCAAAAGCGATTCATTGGTTGTGAAATGCTTTCGGATGTCATAGAAACATAGAAGATAGGAGCAGGAGTAGGCCATTCGGCCCCTCGAGCCTGCTCCGCCATTTAATGTGATCATGGCTGATCATCCAAACTCAGTACCCTGTCCCTGCCTTCTCCCCATATCCCTTGATCCCTTTAGCCTTAAGAAATATGTCCAACTCCTTCTTGAATATATTTAATGAATTGGCCTCTACTGCCTTCTGTGGTAGAGAATTCCACAGGTTCACCACTCTCTGGGTGAAGAAATTCCTCCTCATCTCTGTCCTAAATGGCATACCCCTTATCCTTAGACTGTGACCCCTGGTTCTGGACTCCCCGACCATCGGGAACATCCTTCCTGCATCTAGTGTCTGTCCAGTCCTGTCAGAATTTTATAAGTTTCAATGAGATCCCCTCTCATTCTTCTAAACTCCAGCGAGTACAAGCCCAATCGACCCATTCTCTCCTCATACGTCATTCCTGCCATCCCAGGTATCAGCCTGGTGAATTTCGATAAGGTCCCGCATAAGAGATTAGCGTGCAAAGTTAAAGCACATGGGATTGGGGGTAAGGTACTGACTTGGGCAGAGAACTGGTTGGCAGACAGAAAGCAAAGAGTTGGAATAAACGGGTCTTTTTCCGAGTGGCAGTGAAAGGAGCGATATCAATGCAAGTTCTTCCTCTCTTCTTAGTCCTGTTGGTTGAGAGATAAATGTTGACCAGGAGAAATCCCTTGCCCTTCTTTGACTTGTGCTGTGGGACCTCAGCAGGCAGATGGAGCCTTGGGCAACTTCTCATCCAAAAGACAGCGCCTCTGACACTGCAGCACTCCTGCAGCGCTGCTCTACTCCTGGTTAGACCACACCTGGAGTACTGTGAGCAGTTCTGGGCACCACGCCTTAGGAAGGATATATTGGCCTTGGAGGGAGTGCAGCGTAGGTTTACCAGAATGATACCCGGATTCCAAGGGTTAAATTACGAGGAGAGATTACACAAATTAGGGTTGTATTCCCTAGAATTTAGAAGGTTAAGGGGCGATATAGATCGAAGTTTTCAAGATATTAAGGGGAACATAGAAACATAGAAACATAGAAGATAGGAGCAGGAGTAGGCCATTCGGCCCCTCGAGCCTGTTCCGCCATTTAATGAGATCATGGCTGATCATCCAAATTCAGTACCCTGTCCCTGCTTTCTCCCCATATCCCTTGATCCCTTTAGCCTTAAGAAATATATCTAACTCCTTCTTGAATATATTTAATGAATTGGCCTCAACTGCCTTCTGTGGTAGAGAATTCCACAGGTTCACCACTCTCTGGGTGAAGAAATTCCTCCTCATCTCAGTCCTAAATGGCTTACCCCTTATCCTTAGACTGTGACCCCTGGTTCTGGACTCCCCGCCATCGGGAACATCCTTCCTGCATCTAGTCTGTCTAGTCCTGTTAGAATTTTATAAGTTTCAATGAGATCCCCTCTCATTCTTCTAAACTCTAGTGAATATAAGCCTAATCGGCCCAATCTCTCCTCATACGTCATTCCTGCCATCCCAGGTATCAGTCTGGTGAATCTTCACTGCACTCTCTCCATGGCAAGAACACCCTTCCTCAGATAGGGCGACCAAAACTGCACACAATACTCAAGGTGTGGTCTCACCAAGGCCCTGTACAACTGCAGCAAGACATCCTTGTTCCTGTGCTCGAACCCTCTCGCTACGAAGGCCAACATACCATTTGCCTTCTTTACCGCCTGCTGCACCTGCATGCTTACCTTCAGTGAACAGCGATTTACTTGTACTTCTTGCAATCTAGTATACTGTATTCGCTGCTCACGATACGGTCTCCTCTACATTGGGGAGACCAAATGCAGATTGGGTGATCGCTTTGCAGAACATCTCCGTTCAGTCCGTAAGGGGGACCCCGAGCTTCCGGTCGCCTGTCATTTTAATTCACCGCTCCATTCCCACTCGGACATCACCGTCCTTGGCCTCTTGCATTGTTCCATGGAAGCTCAACGTAAACTCGAGGAACAGCAACTAATTTTCCGATTAGGCACTTTGCAGCCTTCTGGACTCAATATCGAGTTCAACAATTTCAGATCATAACCTCGGCCCCATTACATTTTTACTTATATATTTTTTCCACCCCTTTGTTCTGGATCTTCCCTTCCCCCCTCCCTTTCCTTTTTTTTCTCTCTCCCACATGGCAGCTGTCTCTCATTCTGCCAGTACACTTCACACCTAATCTTGCCGTCTTTTGTCTCCACTGTCCTATTACCATCTCATCTGGTTTTGAATATCTCTTAATGTCTCTTTTACTTCTTTTGTTCTATTGCAGCCCTGCCTTCGATCTATTTTATTTCCTTTCCAGTTTGAAAAAGGGTTAGACCCGAAACGTCACTCTAATTTCTCTCCACGGATGTTGCCTGGCCTGCTGGGTTTTTCCAGCATTTTCTGTTGTTATTTCGGATTTCCAGCATCTGCAGTATTTTGCTATCGTCCCAGGTCTTGTTGCACTTCCCCTTTTCCCAATCTATTGCCGTTTAGATAATAATCTGTCTTCCTGTTTTTGCCACCGAAGTGGATAACCTCGCATTTATCCACATTATACTGCATCTGCCATGCATCTGCCCAATCACCCAACCTGTCCAAATCATACTGGAGTTTCTCTGCATCCTCCTCACAGCACACATGCCCACCCAGCTTTGTGTCGTCTGCAAACTTGGAGATATTACATCTAGTTCCCTCGTCTAGATCATTAATATATATTGTGAATAGCTGGGGTCCTAGTACCAATCGCTGCGGTACCCCACTAGTCACTGCCTTCCACTCGGAAAAAGACCCGTTTATTCCAACTCTTTTCTTCCTGTCTGCCAACCAGTTCTCTATTCAAGTCAGTACCTTACCCCCAATCCCATGTGCTTTAACTTTGCATGCTAATCTCTTATGCGGGAGCTTATCGAAAGCCTTCTGAAAGTCCAAATACACCACATCCACTGGTTCTCCCTTATCTATTCTATTAGTTACATCCTCAAAAAATTCCAGTAGATTAGTCAAGCATGATTTACCTTTTGTAAATCCATGTTGACTTTGTCCGATCCTGTCACTGTTTTCCAAGTGCTCTGCTATTACATCTTTTATAATGGACTCTAGCATTTTCCCCACTACCGATGGCAGGCTTACCAGTCTATAATTCCCCGTTTTCTCTCTACCACCCTTTTTTAAATAGTGGGGTTACATTAGCTATCCTCCAATCCATGGGAACTGTTCCAGAGTCTATATAATTTTGGAAGATGACCAGCAATGCATCTACTATTTCTAGGGCCACTTCCTTAAGTACCCTAGGATGTAGGTTATCAGGCCCTGGGGATTTATCGGCCTTCAATCCCATCAATTTCCCTAACACCATTTCCCTACAAATACTGATTTCATTCAATTCCTTCCTCTCATTAGACCCTATGTCTCCCGACATCTCTGGGAGGGTAGATAGAGAGAAACTATTTCCGCTGGTTGGGGATTCTAGGACTAGGGGGCATAGTCCTAAAAATTGAGCCAGACCTTTCAGGAGTGAAGTTCGGAAACACTACTACACACAAAGGGTGGTAGAAGTTTGGAAATCTCTTCCGCAAACGGTAATTGATGCTAGATCAAGAGTTAATTTTAAATCAGAGATTGATAACTTTTTGTTAACCAAAGGTATTAAGGGATATGGGGCAAAGGCGGGTATATGGAGTTAGGTCACAGATCAGCCATGATCTCATTGAATGGCGGAACAGACTCGAGGGGCTAAATGGCCTACTCCTGTTCCTATCCTATGTTATCCAATAGTCTCAGGCTGGTTTATGGGCTGGCTCAGTGGCGAATGGTAACACTGAGCCAAAACGGACACATGTTAAATACCAGGGGGGCACAGGAAGAAAGCAGCTGGCTCTGGGGCTATCCAACTGTATAGTTTAGTGTGGCTGAACTAGCTACCCTAAACTATACAGCCAATGACTTCTTTCAGCTGAATTCCTAAGGTGACTTCTTAGTGTGCCTTGCAGAAGCCAGACCTGTGTTTTTCCAGATGTGTAGTACCAGGGCACTGCCCCACTCCAGGTGCTTATTGCCAGGGCACTGCCCCACTCCGGATGTTTAGTACCAGGGCACTGCCCCACTCCGGATGTATAGTGCCAGGGCACTGCCCCACTCCAGATGTATAGTGCCAGGGCACTGTTCCACTCCAGATGTGTAGTGCCAGGGCACTGCCCCACTTCAGATGTGTAGCACCAGGGCACTGTGCCACTCCAGATGTGTAGCACCAGGGCACTGTGCCACTCCAGATGTGTAGCATCAGGGCACTGTGCCACTCCAGATGTGTAGCACCAGGGCACTGTGCCACTCCAGATGTGTAGCACCAGGGCACTGCCCCACTCCAGATGTGTAGCACCAGGGCACTGCCCCACTCCAGATGTGTAGCACCAGGGCACTGTGCCACTCCAGATGTGTAGCATCAGGGCACTGCCCCACTCCAGATGTCTAGCACCAGGGCACTGCCCCACTCCAGATGTGTAGCACCAGGGCACTGTGCCACTCCAGATGTGTAGCACCAGGGCACTGTGCCACTCCAGATGTGTAGTGTCAGGGCACTGTGCCACTCCAGATGTGTAGCACCAGGGCACTGTGTCACTCCAGATGTGTAGCACCAGGGCACTGTGTCCCTCCAGATGTGTAGCACCAGGGCACTGTGCCACTCCAGATGTGTATTACCCTGTTATTGTGCCACTCCAGATGTGTAGTGTCAAGGCTACACAGCAACAGAGGCGGATGTGCGACCATTCCACAAATCGCAAGTGTCTAATTGTGGGCGCTAAGGCTTGTTCCATCACTTCATCCTCAGCGGGAGGCAACTTTTTTGGGGGGCTGAGAGAAGGGCTGAAACCACAAGGGCACAAAAGAAAAAGAGTAAATCTAGAGTATTTCTTCAAGGTAAACCATGAAACTTAGGCCAAAGGGACACAGGTTCAAATTGGTGCAAGGCAAATTTAAGACTGATGTCAGGGAGTTCTTCATAGAAAGAGTGATCAAAACATGGAATGGACCTCTGGCTAGGGCAGTGAGTGCAAAATCCCTGGAATGATTTAAGAGGAAGAAAGACTTATACAGCGCCTCTCACTACCTCAGGATGTCCCAAAGCTCCCCACAGCCAACTTTTGAGGTGTAATCACTGTTGTAATGCAGGAGGAGAGAGTTCGGGGGGACTGTAGCTTTCCTTTCTACATGGGTGAACTAAAATGGCTTTTTGGCTTTTCTCATCTGGATTTATTTGGGAGTACTTGATCCTGTTGCTTGGTGGTGGGGGGGGGGGGCGGCGGCGAGGGGGGGGGGCGGGCGGCGGCGAGGGGGGAGCAGTGTGATAATGACCAGATAATTTGTTGGTTGAGGGATGGATACTGACGAATTGAGAACTCCCCTGCTCTTCTTCGAAAGAGTGCCATCGGATCGTTTGCCTCCACCTGAGGGGGCAGACGGGGCCTCGGTTTAAAGTCTCATGGAGAAAGACAGCACCTCTGACAGCACAGCACTCCCCCAGTGCTGCCCTGGATCGTCAGCACCCCACCCACCCGTGACAGAGACTGTCTTATTTAAGGAAGGATATACAGGAAACTCCCGTTTAAATGGCACCTAAATATCCAGAATTCTCTATTAACCGGCAAAATTCTCACTCCGAAAACAACACCTCAATAACCGGCAATGTTGCCGAGTCCGAGTCCGAGTCTCCCGCGGTGGCCGAGTTAGCCAGTGGGGGTAGTTCTCCAAGCTGCCACTACTCGGAACACCTCAATACCCCTGTAACAGGTGTCTGACTCTCCCGCGCTGCCGGTAGTCTCTTCTGATCCGCCATTTTACTGGGGTACTGTGTGTCTCCCACGCTGCTGGTAGTCATTGCATTGCATTACCCTCAACTGGCAGTACTGTACTTAATCAAGCATCTTCCACCATCCATTTAACACAACATTCTGTAGGTGAGTACCCAATTACTGTATACTGCACACTTATTGATTTTTTTTATTTTTCTTTGTTAAAAATAGCCTCAGTAGATAACCCTCTCTGTCATCCGGAATTTTTGATCAACCGGCAACACGCTGGTCCCGTCGGTGCCGGATACCAAAGAGTTTCCTGTTCTTGCATTGGAGGCAGTTCAGAAATGATTCACTAGGTTAATTCCAAAGATGAGGGGGTTTGACTTATGAGGAAAGGTTGAGCAGGCTGGGCCTATACTCATTGGAATTTAGAAGAATGAAACATATAAGACACTGAGGGGGCTCGACAAGGTAGATGCAGAGAGGATGTTTCCCCTGTGGGGATATCTAGAACTCGGGGGCACAGTCTCAGAATAAAGGGTCGCCCTTTTAGAACTGAGATGAGGAGGAATTTCTTCTCTCAGAGGGTCGTAAATCTGTGGAATTCTCTGCCCCAGAGAGCTGTGGAGGCTGGGTCATTAAATACATTAAAGTGGAGCTAGACAAATTTTTGCAAGATAAGGGAGTGAGGGTTATGGGGAGCGGGCGGGGAAGTGGCTTTGAGCCCGAGATCAGCCATGATCTTATTGAATGGCGGAGCAGGCTCGAGGGGCCAAGTGGCCTATTCCTGCTCCTATTTCTTATGTTCTTATGTCAGCCTAGTTTTTGCGGACAGGTTTCCGGAGACGGGGCTTGGAACCCGCGCACCTTCCAGGTTTAGAGGTGAGAGTGCCCCAAAGTGAGCCATGGCTAATCTCTTCTCAGGCAGTCCCTCGGAACCGAGGATGACTTGCTTCCACACTAAAAATGAGTTCCCAGGTGACTGATGAGTCCAATGCGGGACCTACAGTCTCTGTCACAGGTGGGGCCGATGGTGGTTGAAGGGGCGGGTGGGTGGGGTGCTTGGGTTGACGTGCGCTCCTTGCGCTGCCTGCGCTTGGCTTCCGCTTGCTCCCGGCGAAGAGACTCGAGGTGTTCGGCGCCTTCCCGGATTGCTTCTCCTCCACTTTGTGCGGCCTTGGGCCAGGGGATAAAACAACACACAGGGGGTAAAACAACACCAGTCAGAATGTCTAGGCTTGAAAGACAACAAGCTTTTAGGCTGTTGTAGGCCTTCAGGTTCAACACTGCCAAAAAGACTGCCATTTGTGTGACAGCATGCACACTGTAACTGGAGCACATAATTCAGTTCGTGCCCTCCCCCCCTCCTAACATTATGTAAACTAGATTTCAGGTACCATCCATGATGTACCTCATGCTCCTGTTTGTCTTGTCAGGAATTAGTTACCATGGTGATAGGTAGCATATGGAGCAGGTAATTTGACTGTACATTTACTGTGTGTTTAGAGGCAATTATTAACCTAAACCACTTTAACAATTAACTTCCCGCACGGTGCACTGTTCCCAGTGCCTGGAAGTGTGTTATATTAAATTTTATTTTCCAGAGATTAAGCACGATCTGGCCACACACACACACTTCCTCCCGCAGATGCAAGATGCTAAAAAATACAGCTGGGCTCTCGCCTTCCCGCGCTCCCCCTTTTTTCTGGAAATTTCCTGGCTTTTTCTCCCTTCCGGGGGGTGGGGTGTGGGGACAGTTGCGGACGCCCTCTGCTACCTCGCATGATCCCCTGTGAGCAGGCTATTCGACTGTGGCGGCAGCGGTGGTTGGGGCGAGCGACGGGAAACATCCATAAGACTTATCCTGCCCTCCACACGTGTCCGCTTTCCAGCAGAGCGTCACTGGACAGCAATCAGGAGCAGCAATCACGGCTAATTTTACCTTTCCCTTCACTAGCTTGATGCCCATTGGAGAACTTTACAAAGTTGTTTGTTTTACACTTTCGGTGCTGCTGCGATCTGGTGTTTTTGAAGCTCCAAGGTGCTGCGACACAGATTGGTACCAGTTAAGCGGCCTCATGGCAATGCATCCCAACTCGGCAGCGCTCCGACCTTGGCTGTGCTGTCAGGCGGAGGTTAATCATTCCGTAGATAGAAAGACTTGCATTTATATAACAACAGAAAACGCTGGAAAAACTCAGCAGGCCAGGCAACATCCGTGGAGAGAGAAACAGAGTCAACGTTTCGGGTCGAAACCCTTCGTCAGAACTGAGAGAAAAGGCAGGAAATGAAACAGATTAAAAGGCAGTTTGGGGGCTGGGAAATGGGGGAGGGGATGAAAGAAGAGACATTAAGAGATATTCAAGGCGAGACGAGATGGTAATAGGACAGGTAAAGAAACAGACAATGGCTCTAGATGAAGTGTGAAATGCGCTGGCAGAGTGAGAGACAGTTGCCATGTGGGAGAGAGAGGGAAAAAAGGAAAAGGCACAAACCAAAAGTGTGGATAAAAAATATAAAAATATAATAGGGGCCGAGGTTATGATCTGAAGTTGTTGAACTCGATATTGAGTCCGGAAGGCTGTAAAATGCCTAATCGGAAGATGAGGTGCTGTTCCTCGAGCTTACGGTGAGCTGCCGTGGAACAATGCAAGAGGCCGCAGACGGTGAGGTCTGAGTGGGAATGGAACGGTGAATTGAAATGACAGGCGACCAGAAGCTCAGGGTCACCCTTACGGACTAAACAGAGGTGTTCCGCATTTATTTTGCATTTATATAGTGTCTTTCGCGACCACCGGATGTCTCAAAGCGCTTTACAGCCAATGCAACACTTTTTGGAGTGTAGTCACTGTTGTAATGTGGGAAACGTGGCAGCCAATTTGCGCACAGCAAGCTCCCACAAACAGCAATGTGATAATGACCAGATCATCTGTTTTTGTTATGTTGGTTGAGGGATAAATATTGGCCCAAGACACCAGGGATATCTCCCCTACTCTTCTTTGAAATAGCGCCATGGGATCTTTTACATCCACCTGAGAGAGCAGACGGGGCCTCGGTTTAACGTCTCATCTGAAAGACGGCTCCTCCAACAGTGCAGCGCACCCTCAGCACTGCACTGGAGTGTCAGCCTAGCTTTATGTGCTCAAGTCCCTGAGAGTGGGACTTGAACCCACAACCTTCTGACTCACAGGCGAGTGTACGCAGCGCTCCCTCAGCACTATACTGGCGTGTCAGCCTAGCTTTATGTACTCAAGTCCCTGGAGGGGGACTTAAACCCACAACCTTCTGACTCACAGGCGAGTGTGCTACCCACTGAGCCACAGCTGACACAGAGACCGGGAGCAGGATGCCTGGCACACAGGAACCTGGGCCTCGTCCCTTCCTATGGCTGCAACCTCCTCCAACCCTCCAAGAACTCTGCCTTCCTCCGGCTCCGGCCTCTTGTGCATCCCCCACCATCGGCGGCCGTGCCTTCAGCCATCTAGGCCTAAGCTCTGAAATTCCCTCCCTAAACCTCTCCGCCTCTCCATCTTCCTCTCCTCCTTTAATACCCTCCTTAAAACCTACCTCTTCGACCAAGCTTTTAGTCACCTGTCCTAATATCTCCTTCTTTGGCTCGGTGTCAAATGTTGTCTGAAGCACCTTGGGACGTTTTCCTACATTAAAGGCGCTATATAAATGCAAGGTTTTTGGGGTCACAGGCTGCTTCTCGGCGTAGAATGGATTGTGGTGTGAGGAAATCTGGAATGAGGACAAGAATGAAATACATTATTAAAAGTGGCTTAAAAATGTTTGCTATTTTTTCAGTAGTCACTGTTGCAATGTAGGAAACACGGCAGCCAATTTGTGCACAGCAAGGTCCCGCAATGCGATTATGACCAGATAATCTGTTTTTAGTGACATTGGTTGAGGGATAAATATTGGCCCCAGGACACCGGGGAGAATCTCCTGCTCTTTTTCAGAATGGGATCCTTTTCATCCAGCTGAGGGGGCAGACGGGGCCTCGGCTTAACATCTCATCCGAAAGACGGCACCTCCGACAGTACAGCACTGGAGCGTCAGTCTAGATTTGTGGTCAAACCATTGGAGTGGGACTATGAACCCACAAACCTTCTGACTCAGAGGCAAGCATGCTGCCCACTGAGCCACAGCTGACATCTAGGGCAATGGTTACAAGGTTGGGGTTAGTGCACTGGAACATAGGAACAGGACTAGGCCATTTAGCCCTCGAGCATATTCCACCATTCAATGAGATTATGGCTGATCTGTGACCTAACTCCATCTACCTGCCTTTGCCCCACATCCCTGGTCCCTGCAGTGCTAGGCTGAGGAGGGGGCATAGTGGATCAGCTGATGTTTGGGCAAATTGCTAGCTGCACCCCTTGGGTCCTGTTAGAATTTTATAAGTTTCAATGAGATCCCCTTTCATTCTTCTAAACTCTAGCGAATATAAGCCTAATCGACCCAATCTCTCTTCATATGTCATTCCTGCCATCCCAGGTATCAGTCTGGTGAATCTTCACTGCACTCTCTCCATGGCAAGAACATCCTTCCTCAGATAAGGCGACCAAAACTGCACACAATACTCAAGGTGCGGTCTCACCAAGGTCCTGTACAACTGCAGCAAGACACCCAGGTCTCGTTGCACTTCCCCTTCTCCCAATCTATTGCCGTTCAGATAATAATCTGCCTTCCTGTTTTTGCCATCAAAGTGGATAACCTCGCATTTATCCACATTATACTGCATCTGCCATGCATCAGCCCAATCACCCAACCTGTCCAAATCATACTGGAGTTTCTCGGCATCCTCCTCACAGCACACACGCTCACCCAGCTTTGTGTCGTCTGCAAACTTGGAGATATTACATCTAGCTCCCTCTTCTAGATCATTAATATATATTTTGAATAGCTGGGGTCCTAGGACCGATCCCTGCGGTACCCCACTAGTCACTGCCTGCCACTCGGAAAAAGACCCGTTTATTCTAACTCTTTGCTTCCTGTCTGCCAACCAGTTCTCTATCCAAGTCAGTACCTTACCCCCAATCCCATGGCCTAGAAATTCAGTTGGGCGCGCCAGCCGTTAGTGCCTTAGGAGGAGTAGATCTCGAGCGCTAGGCGCTTATCGCCCGGGCGCAGCGCGATCTGCGCCTCTCCCCAACTTCAGGACACATTTAGCGCCGGCGCAAAGTCTTAGCGCGCGCCCTGCTGCGCGCGCAGATCATGACGTCATTTAATAGTGCAACGCCCTTTGTGCGCCCCAAACCGGAACTTCACTCGCGCCGGCCCATTGTGCGCCGGGCAGCCCGAGTGACTGTGAAGTGGAACGGTACACAGGCCAGCCGGGCTGCGGGGAGCGCAAATTAAAGGGCACTTACCCAGCAGTATAAAGGCCAGCCATTTTGCAGCATTCACTCTTGTGCAACGGTTTTTTGGACAGAGACCAAGGAGGAGAGTTTACTGGTTTGGACCAACACTTGGACAGGTATTTTTGGCTCAGGCCAGAGCTTACCAATTATCTTTGCCTTCATTCAGAGCTCAGTGTTTGCCAGCATATAATGGGGGCTGCATTGGGTGGCAACGCTGAATTTCAGCCTTATGCCAGAAGGGCTTACAGACACCGTGAGAGAGTGGCAGCCCTGGCTAGACGCAGAGGGGGCAACAGGCGTCGCCAACTGAGGCCTTACCCACGCAGGGTATACCGCCAGCAGACCTCCTATCTGACCATGTCTGCCGCGATGTGTGTTAGGAGGCTGCGATTCCGAAGGGAGGTGGTTGCAGACATCTGCCGGCTGCTTCAGAGAGATCTGCAGCCACAGCTGATGCGCAGGACGTCTCTGTCGGTGGCAGTGAAGGTGACTATGGCTCTCAACTTCTATGCCTCCGGCTCCTTCCAACCCGCTACTGGGGACATCGCTAACATCTCCCAGTTCGCCGTGCATTGCTGCATCCGCCAGGTGACCGAAGCCCTTTTCAGAAGGAGACATCAATTCATCTCCTTCCCCATGACCCTGGACAAGCAGCAGCAGCGTGCAGTGGGGTTTGCAAGAATAGCAGGCTTCCCCATGGTGCAGGGCGCCATTGACTGCATGCACGTGGCTTTGCGGGCACCTCTTGAGCATGCCGAGGATTACCGCAACCGGAAGGGCTACCATTCCTTCAATGTACAGCTGGTGTGTGACCACAGGCAGCGCATCCTAGCTGTCAATGCCCACTTTCCAGGCAGCAGCCACGATGCCTTTATCCTGCGACAGACAACTGTGGCTGACATGTTCCAGGCACAGCCTCCCCCAAGAGGATGGCTTATCGGGGACAAAGGCTATCCTTTGTGTACCTGGCTCATGACCCCGCTCCGCGCGCCCACGACCCCTGCTGAAGAGGCATACAACGAGAGCCATCAAGTGACGAGGAACCTCATAGAACAAACAATCGGCGTGCTCAAGCAACGGTTCCGCTGTCTCGATCGCTCCGGGGGAGCCCTCCAGTATTCGCAGGATCGAGTCTCCCAATTCGTCGTCGTTTGCTGCATGCTGCACAACCTGGCTATCCGCAGGACTCAGGCACTGCCACCTCACGTTGGACCACCACCTCAGGAGGAGGAGCAGGAGGAGCATGAGGACGACGAGGATGAGGAGTACCAGCCCAGGAGGGACGCACATGGTCCAAGGGCCGCCCGTCGGCGGCTTATTGAACGTCACTTCTAGGCCCCCTGTCAGGGAATGGCTTGTGCCAATGATAGAACATGATTGCAGCCGCTCCGCAAGCCCTCAGCCGGTTAAGGCAACAAACACTTCAAAGATCAAACATGGACAATGTGAATAAATAAAATGCTTTATTGTGCAAACTCTGGGCCCTTCCCACATGAAAACCAAAAACAGACGAAACCCCCAAAAAACACTCAAACACATTACTCGCTCCCACAACCTGGAGAGGATTAACAAAATAGGGCAACTAAAATGGCCGTCATTCTCGGCCTTCGTCAAAAACAAACATCACATCATCGGCCTTCAAAAAACAAACATCCAATTCTCGGCCTCAAGAAACAAACACAACTGGCCACACATTCGACTATTTGGCCCGCTAGGGCGATGCCTTGGCCATCTTTGGGTGGCCCCTGCCCGCCCTGCTGCTCCGCCTCAAAGTAAGGCCATTGGCTGCTGCAAGGCTGGGGGCAGGCTCCTGAGGGGCACATGTCGTGATGGCAGAAGCCCTTGGGGGTCGGCCTAGTCGAGGTCTGGCCGTCGAGTGGGCGGCTGTTGATTGCTGCAGCTGTGGCTGGCCAGCATCAGTCGCTGCAGCAGCTCCTGGCAGCTCCACTGGGGGAGTGGCAGTGGCGGCTGGAGGAATGGTGGCAAGCTGGCGGATGGCAGGCGCTCGCTGGTTGCCTGAGACACTGGCACTCGCCCGGGCCAGCACTGCAGCATGCGCACCAATCTGCCGAGGGACAGACCGCTGTGCTGCTGCAGAGCGCCGGGTGCCCTGGCGATGCCTGGCTGACACAGCGAGTGTGGCAGCAGTGAGTGCCCGTGTTGACCTGTTCACTGACCGCAGCAGAGCAGCCAGTGACTGGACGGCACCACTGATCACCTGGCCAGTCGCTGACAGATCTGCCCGGTATTCCGCCCGACTGGTGGCCTCTAAGGGCCCGAACTCGGCCACACTCCGAGAGAGGGAATCGATGGACTCAGGCAACCGTGCCACTGCCGCCATGAGCTCCGTGTGCCGGCGCTCCGAGTCCGCGGACAAGTCTTCGAGGCGTTCCATCTCCTCGGCGAAGAGCATCTCCTGACTGGAGGCCGGACTCTCCCTCTGGGGAGAAGGCCGCCGAGCTGGCCGACCCTTCCTGCGTTGCTGGAGGCCGCTGGGCCCAGCAATTGGACTCCCCTCCGATGCATCCCCCCTCTGGGGAGAAGGCCGCCGAGCTTCCACCCCCCTCCCGCCTTTCTGCAGCACGCAGGTCCAGGAGCTCCCCTCCCCTTCGACACTTCCGCCACGCTGCCCTCCAGGGAAGACGTGTCCCCTACATTGGCCTGGGTGGCCGCGGCTGAGGGTTCCCCTGATGGGCCACCTTCCTCTTGCTCCTCCTCCTGCTCCTCCTCGGAGGGTCTGTCACTGGCAAGTTGAGGGACCTCCTCTTGACCATCTGAAAGCAGGAAGGCACAAGAGTAGCTTTAGAGTTAGGAGAGGGCGTCAGTGCGGGATGCATGAGTGGTGGCATTCAGCGCATTGGTCGGACAGTGGCAAAGGATGTAGATCTGATGCGCAAGTGGGACGAGAGAGGTGCAAAAGGTGATGTCCTTACCATTGCTGCCCAGAACAGGGTCGGCATCTCCACATGCAACGGGCCCAATCACCCGGCCACCCATGAGGCGCTCCACGCGATGTTGCAGGTCGGTGAGTGGCTGGATATGGGGTCGGCCTCCCCCGGTCGCAGTCCGGCTCTTGCGATTATTCGCCAGCTTGGCCTGCAAGAGAAAGGACGGCCTCTAAGTACAGTGTGTCGCCGTGATCTTGTGTGCACTGCCTCCCATGGTGGAATAGCCTGGCCAGTGTGTCGCCATGATCTGGTGTGCACTGCCTCCCATGGTGGAATAGCCTGGCCAGTGTGTCGCCATGATCTGGTGTGCACTGCCTCCCATGGTGGAATAGCCTGGCCAGTGTGTCGCCATGATCTGGTGTGCACTGCCTCCCATGGTGGAATAGCTTGGCCAGTGTGTCGCCATGATCTGGTGTGCACTGCCTCCCATGGTGGAATAGCTTGGCCAGTGTGTTAAGTGCAGAATGTGCAATTGATGCTCATGCCTGTCCCATAGCTGCTGGATGAAGGCTGGCCATTAGAGCTTTCAGGTCCCTTTGCCCATAATGTGAGGTGCACATGCAAGGATGAGGAGGTCATTGGAAAGGGTACTCACCCTGACAATGCGTGTGAGGTCATTTAACTTTTTGCGGCATTGGGCACCGGTCCTGGGGACGTCGCTGTTGGCTGACAGCTTGCTGGCGACATGCCTCCAGGCTCTCCTGTAGACGCGGACCGTCGCCTTCTTGCCATTGTCCGGGTACAAAACATGGCGCCTCTTCTCCACAGCAGCAAGCAGCACACTCAGATCATGCTCTGAGAAGCGCTGCGCATGTTCACGGGCCTTCTCCATGTCTTCAGGCGCTATTTGGGTCCAGCAGCAGTGTTCAGGCCTAGCTGGAGGGCTCCACTATCCAGGGCGTGGCAGCAGACACAGTCGACCCTTCCCCCTTAAGAGCTGGCCGGCGCCAGGGTGTCTGCTGTCAATCACGAGATGGCCGCACCTGCGCTGCGCCCGGCCTCGGCGCTATCGATCACCACCTCCGGCTTAGCGCCCAAAGAGAGGCGTCCAGCAGCAGTTTTAGCGCTCGCCCGAACTAGTAGGGCGAAGCTAATGAATATCGGAGAAGTGGCATAGATTTGGCGGCGGCCGCAAACTTTAGCGGATGCCCCACTTTAGCGCCCCAAAAGTGGCGTCAATGAATTTCTCGGCCCATGTGTTTTAACTTTGTACGCTAATCTCTTATGCGGGACCTTATCGAAAACCTTCTGAAAGTCCAAATACGCCACATCCACTGGTTCTCCCTTATCTATTCTACCAGTTACATCCTCAAAAAATTCCAGTAGATTAGTCAAGCACGATTTACCTTTTGTAAATCCATGTTGACTTTGTCCGATCCTGTCACTGTTTTCCAAGTGCTCTGCTATTACATCTTTTATAATGGACTCTAGCATTTTCCCCACTACCGATGTCAGGCTTACCGGTCTATAATTCCCCGTTTTCTCTCTACCACCTTTTTTGAATAGTGGGGTAACATTAGCTACCCTCCAATCCATGGGAACTGTGCCAGAGTCTATAGAATTTTGGAAGATGACCAGCAATGCATCTACTATTTCTAGGGCCACTTACTTAATTACCCTAGGATGTAGATTATCAATTGCGAAATGAGTAATTCCATGGGCCTAACCCACCCTCCCCAATCTGAGAACCCTGATGTCCCTACCCACACCAACTCAATGTGTATGAAATGAAGAATCCGATTGGTTTAAACCCTGCTCCCCTTCCCTCCCCTCCACCCTCACTGCCCACCATTATCAATGAGATGCTGGGGAGCTCGATGATATTAAGGGGAGGGTTAGTGGAGCAGCGGGGTGGCCTTGACTGGAGCCTCAGTTGTATTGTGTTAGCACCCCGGCTCCTGATGTGCATGTCTCGTGAGGCTGGCAGCAACACCAAAGGCCGAAGGTTAAAAGTCGAAGGACGGTAGCCAGAAACAACTTGTTAGCTTCAGCAAGCCCGGCAAGTCTATCTCTGGTGTTGCCGCCCGCTCTATCAGACCTGCATGCTGGGAGCCAGCGACATTAAGAGAGTATAAAAGCCCATTGCTTTTTTCTTACGCTGTTATGTAACCCATGCCAGCCTTCTTCTACTGAGGACCTCAGTGTCAATGAGATGCAAGATGTCACTGAGCTATAAAGTACCAATGGCCATTACTGTCCCTCCTCTAGGGCTTCATTGTAAGTGAGGTGATGAATCTAATTGGGTTACCACCACCCCACTGCTTCGGTTCCCGCAGTGCCTCACCGTAGGTGAGTTCCTTCTCGTCAGGATTCATATTGAACGTATTTTATTGGCTATAAAGCACTTTGGGTAATCCTGAGGTCGTTAACTGCAAGTCTTTCTTTCTGTCTGTCTGTCTTTCTTTCTTTCTTTCTTTCTGTCTTATTTTCTTTCTAAGTATCTATATTTCTTTCTGTCTTGCAGTCAGTGGGATTTGCAGAGTGATTCTGCTGCCATGGTGCAACATACTTGTAGCTGCGTGGAAGAAACACTGTGAAATCTTATATTTTAGGGCTTAAAAAACTGGAAATCGGAACCGATCAGAAATTTACGGAACCACTGCCTTCAGGTAAAATGTCAATATTCTGATTGACATTCTATCTGAAGGAAGATTGGAGACAATGACCGTTAATGAGCAGGGCAGGTCGTTATAAAGCGAGGTGTCCTCGGGGGAGCTGGGTGGTGCAGTAGATTACCACCCTGCCCTTTCACCTCTGGGACTTGAGTTCAAATCTCAGCCCATGAAAGATTACAACCGATGGCAGTTAACAAGTTGGGAGGGTCTGACCCAGGACTAGGTTTGAATTAAGCCCAGTTTTGCTGGGATGAAGGACTGAGCTTTCTTCATAGTTTCTACACGACATTAATTGGGGAAACCTCACTTCCTACAAGATATATGGCCAAAGAACAGTTATCCCAGACCCAGTACTAATTAGCACTGCGCTAGCAATCTTACCAGGATGGGTGATGCTGTGTGTGTGTGTAAAATGGAAAAAGTCGGGAGAAATTCAGTGGAGCCGCAAACGGGGCGCCCAGCTCGCCTGGGCGCCGGCATTACCGCTGCGATCGGAGCAGTTGCGACCGCCGGAAATTCATCTTGTGCGCCCCAAGAGGGACACGGGCGCTGCTCGAGGCGCTCTGCGTCCCTCTTAGGGCGCTGAAACTGAATATCGCAGCGCAACGTGAGTGCCGACAAAAGAGCCCGGCACCGAGGAGAAGTGCCGGGCTCTCGGAAAACAGCCGGCACTGCCGTGGGGGGAGATCAGGAGGCCGGGGACGGAGGTGCTGGCAGGCGGCCGCCGAAAAAAATGGCCGCCCCGCACCTCCACCTTAATTTGCGCCACTGCCGCCACAGGTAAGCCCCGTGAACCGGGCGCGATTTGCGAACGGTGCTACAGAGGCGGGTGCTACCAAATATCACGATCAGTGTGGTAGCGGGTCGCTGTGCACACCGATGATGTCATCGGTTGCGGCGCAGCGCAACAGGCTAACGCCGCCATTAGCGCCCCGACTAAATATCGTGGGAAGCGTGGCCAGTGGCGCTAAAGCCACTGAGGGCCCTCTTTAGACGCTAACTGGTGATGCAGCCCACCGATTTTCTAGGCCACAGTGTTGTAGCAGGGGGCGCTTTCTTGAGATTGGGCTGAAGCGCATTGTTGGGATTGAGTAGGGAGCTTCACTCTGCATCTGGATGTGTTGTCCTTGACCTGGAAACACTTGGTGGTAAATTCTCCAGCACCGATGCCCCTTACCTTCACGACTTCAAAAAATAAGTCAATAATAACCATTTGCTAAACAGGGGGGTCCATTTCCCCAATGATGCGGGAGACGTGCGAGAGTGCGAGCGCTCTCTGTTTCACCCGAACTCGTTCATTAACCTGCAATGGGTTAATGACCGGCTTATTAAAATATCGCAGCCAGGGCCGTACGTGAACATGGTAACCAGTCGGCTAAAAACAGCTACAAGAAAGAATGAAGTCAAAGCCTGGCTCAGCGCTCCAATCCACACCTGTAAACTGACGGGCAGCTCACTAACCGTTGGCAACTTATAAAATAGCAAACGTTCATTGGATACATGTGTAGGAGTGCTGCATACTTGCACAAGTAGCAGGTTTATTTAAGGGCGTTTATTTTATCGGCGAGGCTTGGTGATGAGGGGGAGGAGGGAGGACTCATTGAGGATTCAAGCCCCGCGTCAAGTGCGGTTGGTCACTGCAAGTATCTGAGTGAGCACTGGGTGTGAGGTCGTTACAGGCTGTCAATCATTTGCAGTGACACTCACTCATTTTGGGTTAATCCTGTTTTTTGGTATGACTTGTTCCAAATATATAGAGGTACCAGCAACACTGCCTCTGCAAGATCCTGCAAATCCATTGGCAGGATAGGTGCACCAACATCAGTGTTCTCGCTCAGGCCAACATCCCCAGCATCGAAGTTTTGACCACGCTCGATCAGCTCCGATGGACGGGCCGCATCGTCCGCATGCCCGATACGAGACTCCCAAAACAAGCGCTCTACTCGGAGCTCCGGCACGGCAAGAGAGCCCCAGGTGGGCAGAGGAAACGCTTCAAGGACACCCTCAAAGCCTCCTTGAAAAAGTGCAACATCCCCTCCGGCACCTGGGAATCCCTGGCTCAAGACCACACAAAGTGGAGGAGAAGCATCCGGGAAGGCGCCGAACACCTCGAGTCTCTTCACCGGGAGCAAGCGGAAGCCAAGCGCAGGCAACACAAGGAGCGCACGTCAACCCAAGCACTCCACCCACCCGCCCCTTCAACCATCGTCTGCCCCACCTGTGACAGAGACTGTAGGTCCTGCATTGGACTCATCAGTCGCCTGCGAACTCATTTTTAATGTGGAAGCAAGTCATCCTCGGTTCCGAGGGACTGCCTAAGAAGAAGATATTAACCAGATTAAATGAATAAATCTCAGTCAAACACTTGCTCAAGGGTTAGCCGTTGCTCAGTGGGTAGTTCTGTCACCTCTGACTCAGAGACTTGAGCACAAAACCTAGGCTGTCACTCCCGGTGCAGTACTGAGGGAGCGCTGCACTGTCGGAGGTGCCGCCTTTCAGATGGGATGTTAAGCTGAGGCCCCGTCTGCAATTGTAATAGCAAAGTTTCTGTCAACTTTTACTGAATGTTTTCTTTGCTTAGGGACCATATCCTGTTTGCATAGTATTTCGGTGTTACTTGGAGCCCTCCAACTAAGTTGAGGTGACTTTTACACCAATATGTTGCCACCAAGTATTCACATTGGAAACCTGTGAGTGGTATTTGTAGTGTCCGCGTATCAATAACACACGGACTGCAGGAGAACGGTAATAACAGGTGTTTACTGAACAGAGGGTATGCTGGAACTGAAAGTACAGAAGCCTGCTACGGCTTTATATACAGGTGTGGTCACTGCCGGTACTACAGTATAAAAGCAGTTCTCTCTTAAAGGTACATACACAACAATTCCTCCCCTTTTAGATAAACAGTACATAACATTCATTTAACAATTAAATAATAACTAATTACAATTACAATTTTCTCTGTACTATATACATCAACTGAAGTAATCATTTATAAATTCAGTCTTTGAGGAGGCTTCCTGGTCCTGTCTGGATAGCGCCTTTCTCGAGTATCCTGTTCTTGCGGCGGAGTCGATTCTGGCTCATTGTCATTGGTTGGTTTGTCAGCTTTCAATACCACTGATTCTGAGGTAGACACAATCTGTACTTCGGGTTCATCACCAGGTGCGCATGCTCATGGTATGGGTTTGACTTGTTCCTGTGACTCTAGAATCTGGTCAGCATGGCGTCTCACGATGATCTCTCCAACGTCCACTGTGTACATTAGTGGTCCCTGCTGTGTGCATATCATTCCTGGCTGCCATTTTTCTGTTCGGTAGTCGCGGGCCAAGACTGGTTGCCCTATCTTGAAGCTCCTGGTTGGCTTCTCATTTATGTGCTGGAATTGCTTATCCTCAACATCTCGTCTTATGTTTGGTTTGAGCAAATCCAGGCAACATCTTAACCTTCGGTTAAAGAACATTATGGCTGGAGCTTGGTTGGTGACTGCATGTGTCGCATTCCGGTAAGCAAACAAGAAATTATCCACCTTGTGTTGTAGTGGTATGTTGTCATTATACATTGCCTTTATTGCTTTTTTAAAGGTCTGAACAAACCTCTCAGCCAATCCATTTGTGGCTGGATGATATGGGGCAGATGTGTAATGTTTTACCCCATTATTCCTCAAAAACCTCCGGAAATCCTCGGACACAAACTGTGGTCCATTGTTGGAGCAAATCTGTTCTGGCAAGCCATTCCTGGTGAAGATGGTCCGTAGGACTGCAATAGTTTTCTCCGTGGTGGTGGAGGACATTTTGATGACCTCTGGCCATTTCGAATGTGCATCCATGGCGATTAAAAACATTGAGTCCATAAATGGACCAGCAAAATCAATGTGTACCCGTTGCCATGGAGATGAGGGCCACTCCCATGGGTGTAGCGGGGCCTGTGGTGGAGCGTTTTGGACTTTCTGGCATCCTGTGCATCTCTTGGTCATATCCTCAATTTCTTTATCGATTCCCAGCCACCACACAAACGCCCTGGCTAGGCTCTTCATTTTTACCCCTCCCAGATGACCCTCATGAAGCTCATTGAGCACTCTATCTCTCAACTTGGGTGGAATTACCACTCGGGATCCACACATCAAGGTCCCCCGGCACACTGACAGCTGTTCTCTCCTTGGCGAGAATGCTGGCAACAGTGAGTCGCCATGTGCTGGCCATCCCTTCACCGTCAAATCATAGACCTGAGAGAGTGTTGGGTCATTTCGTGTTTCCTTCTCTATACTTGAGTTTGTAACAGGTAGACATTCGACTATGGTCGAATGGAATATCTCAACAGGGTCCACTGCAGGTGCTTCCTCCACCGTAGGCGCTTCCTCCACCGTAGGCAACGGCAGGCGCGACAGCCCATCAGCGTTTCCATGCTGTTTCGTACCCTTGTACTCTATGTCGTATTGATGTGCCCCTAGAAAAAGGGACCATCTTTGCAGCCGTTGCGCCGTCATCACCGGAGCGCCCTTCTTTGGGTTAAAAATGGAAACAAGAGGCTGGTGATCAGTCAGTAGGGTGAATTTCTGCCCATGCAGATAGTGATTGAACTTCTTCACCCCCCACACCAGGCTGAGGGCCTCCCTGTCAATCTGGGCGTAGTTACGCTCGGCTGAGGTTAACGAGCGCGATGCAAAGGCTATTGGCCTCTCTGAACTGTCAAGGAATTTGTGTGACAGCACCGCTCCAATGCCGTAGGGAGACGCATCACATGCCAACCGAATCGGCAGTGCTGGATTGTAGTGGGCCAATACTTCTTTTGAAGTGATTAGGCATTTACATTTCTGAAAGGCACGCTTACACTCATCACTCCATTTCCATGCTACTCCAGTTTGCAGCAGGGCGTTCAGTGGGTGCAGAATTGTAGATAAATTTGGCAAGAACTTATGGTAGTAGTTCACCAAACCCGAGGAACGACCTCAGTTGCGACACATTTTTCGGTGCTGGAGCCTTGACTACTGCCTCAATCTTGTCTGGGGACTTATGTAACCCCTCTTCATCAATCATGTGGCCACAATACGAGATTTGTTTCCTGAAAAACTCGCATTTGGGGCGGTTGGCTCGTAGCCCATATTCTTGTAATCTAGTGAGCACCTGCTCCAGGTTGGCAAGGTGTTCACTGTCATTTTCGCCCGTAACCAGGATGTCGTCCAAATAACACTGGGTCCCCGGGATCCCTTGCAGGACTTGTTCCATCGCCCTCTGCCAAATAGCCGGAGCTGATGCTACCCCGAATACCAGTCGGTTGTACTGGTAAAGACCTTTGTGAGTGTTTATCGTGAGCTATTTTCTAGATGCTTCTTCTACCTCCAGTTGTAGATACGCTTGGGCCAGATCAATCTTCGTAAAGCGTTTCCCTCCAGATAGTGAGGTGAAAATATCTTCTATCCGCGGAAGTGGATATTGTACTGTGTGCAGGACTGGGTTCACAGTTACCTTAAAGTCCCCACAGATGCAAACCTTCTTCGGCTCCCCAGGCGTGCTGCTCAATGATTTCTTCATTACAGGAATGATGGGTGTGGCCCACTTGCTCCAGTCCACCTTAGACAGCACACTCGAACACTCCAGACTCTCCAGCTCTGCTTCGATGGCTGGGCGGATCGCGTACGGTACCGGTCTGGCCGTAAAAAATTTTGGGTTTGCGTTATCTTCAATTTTTATTGTTGCCATTACTCCTTTTAGAGTCCCAAGTCCTTGCTGGAACACCTCTTTCGCTTCAGTTAGAATTTTTTGACAGTCGTCCAGGTGTGACGTCGTCATCCTTTTTGTCAGCCACAGTTAGCGCCTGAATGGAATGCCAATCCAATTGTATTTTTCGGATCCATTCACATCCCAATAATGGTGGTCCTCCATCTTGTAGTATATATAGATACAGTTTCTGTGTTTCCTTGCCGTTGTATTTAACGGGCACCCTTATTTTTCCTCTGGGGTAGACTTTTTGCCCCGTATATGTCTTCAATACAATGGACGTGTCCTTCAAGGGTATGTGTGAGAATAGCCGCTCATAGTCTCGTCGATTCATGACTGTTAGGGCTGATCCTGTGTCCAATTCCATCTTTACTTGGGACCCTGTTATCATGAGGGTGACCCAAATGGTTCGGTGATCCTCCTTTGCGATCACGTTGTGTAACTTTAGGCTACTTCGTCTCCTGCTCCCGGAGTCATTATCACTCTCCTGATCTTCTGAACTGCTGTCTATCATTTTTTTTTCTTTCTTGTACTTTTCCTTAGTAGTTCTTTTAGTGTTGGTTTTCTTTCCCGACCTGCAGACTCGTGCTATGTGTCCCACTTTTCCACATTGCCTGCATACTTTGTCCTTAAACCAGCAGTCCTTCTGGTCATGGGTTGTTCTGCTGCAGCGATAGCACTTTTCTGCTCCATATGCCATTTCGTTGGTGCTATATTCTTGCGGTTTCTGTTGTATTTCCACAGCTCCCAGTGCTGCTGCTTCGTAGGATACTGCCACGCTGAAAGCCTTTTCTAGCGTAAGGTCCTTTTCCGAAAGTAGTCGTTTCTGGGTTCCTTCACTCTGGAGCCCGCAGACAAACTTATCCCTTAAGGTATCTGCCAGTCATGCTCCGAACTGGCAGTACTTCGATAACTTGCGTAGTTCCGTACGATAGTCAGCATTACTCTCATCTTTGTGCTGGTTTCTTTTATGGAACTTGAATCTTTCTGCTATCAGCAGCGGTGTAGGGTTTAGATGTTCCTGTAAGATATTGACAATCTCTTCAAAGCTTTTCTCCATTGGTTTAGCTGGGGTAATTAAATTCCACAATAGGCCGTACGTTCTCGCGCCCATCAAATTTAATAATACCGACACCTTCTTTTCATCGGCCACCCCATTTGCCTTGCAGTACACTTCAATTCTTTCCACATACGTGGTCCAGTCTTCTATTTCGTTGTCGAAAGCAGTGATACTGCCACTCTTCAGCATCTTGGGTGGTTTAAAATGGCGCCTCCCGCGCTTTTCCTTCTTCCCCAGTGGATTAAAATGGCGCCTCCCGCACTTTTCCTTCTTCCCCTTGCTGCCAATGCTGCTCCTAGCATTCTAAATAGTAATGGCAGCGCCCCGCGGCTTCGGCGCGTCTCTCTTTTGTTAGTTAAATTCCTTAGTTTTATTCTTCTTCGACGCTGTCCACTGCGCGTCTCTTTTCCTTCCCCTCTTTTATTTTCTCTAACGCTGCCTGGCTCTTGAGCACCGACCGCGCCCTGTGCGCTCCACACTCTCTCTCTCTTTTCCTTCCCGACGACGCTGCACGGCCCCCTTGCAGAGCCGCTCGATCGAGCTCAAGCCCGCCGCAGTCCGGAAGGGTCAGTGCACTACCTGCTACCAGCATGATTTGCTGGAACACCTTGACTGGGGAACCAAGCCCAGCTCTCCACAGCTTCCCTGCGATTCACTGAACTCCGATGGATCACTGGGCGGTTGCCCACGGTCGACGCCCGTTGCTCTGGCTTCGACCTCCAAGAAGCTTCTTTTCAGGGATGGATTCCCGTGAGGTGATGCAGTACTGCAGGTGAGTTCGAACCTGCTCGTCGCCACTGTAGTGTCCGCGTATCAATAACACACGGACTGCAGGAGAACGGTAATTACAGGTGTTTACTGAACAGAGGGTATGCTGGAACTGAAAGTACAGAAGCCTGCTACGGCTTTATATACAGGTGTGGTCACTGCCGGTACTACAGTATAAAAGCAGTTCTCTCTTAAAGGTACATACACAACAGTATTGGCCATATTATGCTATAAAATATGGACGCGACTGCTGCCAATGGAACGGAAGTAGTTGCGCATGTGCAGTCTGTGTTTTTTTGGTTGTTCACTTCGGGACTCATGGAGCCTGGGGAAAAATGTCTGGAACACGGAGTGGGCTTGTGGAAAAGTGTCGGGAACACAGAACGGGCCTGGGGAAAAATGTTGGGAACACGGAGCGGGCCTGGGGAAAAATGTTGGGAACACTGGGGAAAAGGTCAGGAACATGGAGTGAGCCTGGGAAAAATGTCAGGAACACAAAGCGGGCTTGGGGAAAAATGTCGGGAACACGGAACGGGCTTGGGGAAAAATGTCGGGAACACGAAGCGGGCCTGGGGAAAAATGTCGGGAACACAAAGCGGGCCTGGGGAAAAATGTCGGGAACATGAAGCGGGCCTGGGGAAAATTGTTGGGAGCACAGTGCGGGCCTGGGGAGAAATGTCGGGAACACTGGGGAAAAATGTCAGGAACATGGAGCGGGCCTGGGAAAAATGTCAGGAATACTGGGGAAAAATGTCAGGGACACTGGGGAAAAAAGTCGGGAACACAGAGCAGGCCTTCGTGCCTCACGAGCTCTATGAAAAGAGGACGCGACTGCTGCAGCGATATCTCCAGGTTAATGCGCAGAACGCTTCTGTGCAGCTTTCGGTCACTGGCAGCAGTCACGCCGATAAAATATTAATGTATCTGTTGCCTCACAGCGCCAGGGACCTGGGTTCGAATCCGGCCTCGGGTGACTGTCTGTGTGGAGTTTGCACATTCTCCCCGTGTTTGCGTGGGTTTCCTCCGGGTGCTCCGGTTTCCTCCCACAGTCCAAAGATGTGCGGGTTAGGTTGATTGGCTATGATAAATTGACCCTTAGTGTTAGGGGGATTAAATACGTGGGGTTACGGGGATAGGGTGGGATATGTGTTGGTGTAGGGGTTACGGGGATCGGGTGGGATATGTGTCGGTGCAGGCTCGATGGGCCGAAATGGCCTCTATCTGCACTGTGGGGTTTCTGTGATTCTGTGATTCTGTGATATCTGGGATTTGCATCAGATTATGGGTCAGCCGTGGCTCAGTGGGTAGCACTCTCGCCTTTGAGTCAGAAGGATTGTGGGATCAAGTCCCGCTCTGAGAGACTTTAGCAGAGAAATCCAGGCTGACGCTCCCAGTGCAGTGCTGAGGGAGCGCCGCATTGTCGGAGGTGCCGCCTTTCGGATGAGACGTTAAACCGAGGCCCCCGTCTGTCCTCTCAGGTGGATGTAAAAGATCCCATGGCACTATTTCAGGGAGGAGCAGTTTAGTTCTCCCTGGTGTCTTGGCCAATATTTATCCCTTAAACAACATCACTAATAACAGATGATATCATCATCACATTGCTGTTTGTGGGACCTTGCTGTGCGCAAAATGCGCTTCCTACATTACAACAGTGTATACACTTCAAAAAAGTACTTAATTGGCTGTAAAGTGTTTTGGGTTGTCCTGAGATCCTAAAAGATAGTATAATACGTCTAGTTAGGTGTTATAGAATAGACTCTTAAAGCACAGAAGGAGGCCGTTTAGCCCATTGTGCCTGTGCCGGCTCTTTGAAAGGGCTGTCCGGTTAGTCCTACTCTCCCCAGCTCTTTCCTCATTACCCTGCAAATTTTTCCTTTCCAAGTATCTAGCCAATTCCCTTTTGAATGTTACGACTGAATCTGCTCCCACTGCCCTTTCAGGCAGCATGTTCCAGATCACAACAACTCGCTGCGTAAAAAAAAATTCTCCTCATCTCCCCCTCTGGTTCTTTTGCCAATTATCTTAAACCTGTGTCCTCTGGTTACTGCCCCTCCTGCCAGTGGTGAGAGTTTCTCCCGATCTGCTCGATCAAAACCCCTCATTATTTTGAAGCCCTGTTGTAACAGCTGTTAACCTTTGCTAAATCCAATCGTAAAACAGGTCGAGATAGGGGTTGGCTCACAGCCTGAGTTCTCACTGGTTTTTATCTTGCTTCTGATGGAAATGAGTTCAAAACCTTAATCGCCAACATCGCTCTCACAGAAATAAGTGGGGGTTGGGGGGAAAACCAAATTGCCATTTCTTTAAATCGCATTTTCAACAACTAATTTGCAGTCGTAGAAAATTTAACGGAATAACCCATTTGAAAACACGACCGTCATGTGCAAAAGTGCAGAGGGTGCAGTCCCAAAAAAACAAATAATAAGCGTGCTCCTGGCTGTGTTTGTCATTGTGTTGGCTAACTGAGTATAGCAAAGCCAGGCCTGTAGCTTTAGCCCTGGGCTTAGACACCTGTGAATCATATTTATTGATATTCTGTTAAGCCGTGTTCAGCATTGTGTAACCAGTAAACTGAGCCTGCAGGGTGACATGTGTTGTATGGTTCGAGCAAAGGGACTTGCGTCTGAGGCCACATGCTTGGACTTTAATGAATGGCTTAGGTCCACGCCCGATCCGAGTTGAATGAATGCCGAGCTGAAGACCTCGAATGCCGAACTGAAGAACTCTAATGCCGAACTGAAGACCTCTAATGCCGAGCTGAAGAACTCTAATGCCGAACTGAAGAACTCTAATGCCGAACTGAAGAACTCTAATGCTGAACTGAAGACCTCTAATGCCGAGCTGAAGACCTCTAATGCCGAACTGAAGAACTCTAATGCCGAGCTGAAGACCTCTAATGCTGAGCTGAAGACCTCTAATGCCGAACTGAAGACCTCTAATGCCGAACTGAAGACCTCTAATGCCAAACTGAAGACCTCTAATGCCGAACTGAAGACCTCTAATGCCGAGCTGAAGACCT
The DNA here is from genome assembly GCF_052327205.1 of Somniosus microcephalus. NCBI lineage: Eukaryota > Metazoa > Chordata > Chondrichthyes > Squaliformes > Somniosidae > Somniosus > Somniosus microcephalus. The sequence continues at coordinate 320,253,684 of NC_140990.1, read as the reverse complement.
CTAATGCTGAACTGAAGACCTCTAATGCCAAACTGAAGACCTCTAATGCCGAACTGAAGACCTCTAATGTCGAACTTGTCTTAAACCAGCCTCTGCTTCCACATGTGCCAACGAATCCTGCAAGGTCCCCCTGAGGCTCTCCAGCACTCACCGGAGTGGTTGGTCCTCCCGGCCACTAGCCTCAGTGTAGCCCAGTCAGATAACTGCCGCATGCTGCACGAAGTCCGTGTCACCATGGCCTCGGCCCAACCCCTTCCTAGCTCTGTAATCTCCTGCTGCCCTGCAACTCTCCGAGAACCCTGTCTCCCTCCAACTCTGGCCTCTTGTGCATCCCCCACCTCCTTCGCCCCGCCATTGGCGGCCGTGCCTTCAGCCGTCTAAGAAAGACTCATTTGTATATCGCCTTTCACGACCTCAAAACATCCCAAAGCGCTTTACAGCTGATGAAGTACTTTTGAAGTGTAGTCACTGTTGTAATGTAGGAAACAGCTAGGCTGTAGCCTCTGAAATGACCTCCTTAAAGCTCTCCGCCATCTGCCTCTCTCTTCTCCTTTAAGACGCTCCTTAAAACTTACCTCTTTGACCAAGCATTGACCATTAGCACCTATCCTAATATCTCCTTATGTGGCTATGTGTCAATTTTTATCTGCTGACACTCCTGTGAGGCACCTTGGGATGTTTTACTATGTTAAAGGCGCTATATAAATGCAAGTTGTTGCTGTTCCCATCAGCCACAGACACTAACATGGGTATTAGTGTATCAGGGAAGCAGCTTTTGTTTCTAGCTGGCCCCTGCTGTCAGGCCAGGATGTGCACAGGTGGCTATAGGTGTCGCTGGCCTCTTTGGCTGGGCTCAGTACTCCCACCCATGGCCAGAGTACAATGGCCACCACCGTCTCAGTGCTGCCCCCTCTGGCTGCTATTACACAGCGCTGTTCCGGGTGGCTGTCATTATCTTGCAACATCAAGGCAGCCAATGGTTTAGTCTCAATTTAAAAGATGAACAGGGGCTCCATTCACTACAGCTGGTCTGCATTCTCTCTTACTGCTCTTGTTCTTTCCTGTATCACACTGTGCCTAAGTGTCATAGGAATGTAGGAACAGGAGAAGGCCATTCACCCCCTCAAGTCTGTTCTGCCATTCAATTAGATCATTGTTGATCTGTATCTTAACTACATCTGCTACCACCACACCACCCCACCTTGGTTTTGTAACCCTTAATACCCTTGCTTAACAAAAACCTATCAATCTCAGTCTCGCAATTTTCAATTGGCTCTCAGCCTCAACAGCTTTTTGGGGGAGAGAGTTCCAGATTTCCACTACCCTTTGTGTGAAGACGTGCTTCCTGACATCACCCCTGACCGGCCTGGCTCTAATTTTAAGGTTGTGCCTCCTTGTTCTGGACTCCCCCCACCAGAGGAAATAGTTTCCCTCTATCGACCCTATCAAATCCTTTAATCATCTTTAACACGTCAATTAGATCACCCTTTAATCTTCTATATTCAAGGGAAGACAAGCATAGTCTATGCAAACTGTCCTCATACTTTAACCCTTTTAGCCCCAGTGCTGGCGGTGGTACACATGGAAGCAGGGGATGGTTTAAGGCACATTTAGATTAGAGGTGCTCAGTCCTCTCACTGTCAAATACACATCTGGGTATAAACAACCCAACCTGCAGGGACCTGAAGGCATTGTAGACCCTGGAGAAAGTGGGTCTGGAAATCTGCTGCTAGATTGTGGCTAACTAGATGCAGGGAGTTGCAGTTGGCTTGCTGTGGGGTCAGCTAGCCTATGGAGATCAGCAGCCCGATAGGGACATAGGAACAGATGTAGGCCATTCAGCCTGTTCCGCCATTCAGTCAGATCATGGATGATTTGTACCTCCACTCCATTTACCCACCTTTGCTCCCTATCTCTTGATAACCTTAAACAATGAAAATCTAGCCATCTCGGTCTTCAAAATTGAGCCCCAGCAGCCATAGCCTTTGGGAGGGCGAGAGCTTCAAGACTTCCGCTACACTTTGTGTGAAAAAGTGCTCCCTGATTTCACTCCTGGATAGCCTCATGTAAAAAAAAAGAGCGGCACATGGCGATTGCTCTCCAGAAGCAGGAATAACAAAAATGGTAACAACAATGTCTGTGATATATCCTGGGAGAGATCACGACATCCAGAAGAGAGACTCAATTTGCCTACCTCTGTTCTGTGGACAATAGTTCCACTTGCTGCACTGGACCACTTTAAACCAACATGCAAAACAAGTAAAAACTGATCATTCCCATGTAAAGTTGTATGCACTGGGGGGGAGGGGGAACGGAGCGGCAGACACTCAAGAAGCTCGACATCAACCAGGACAAAGCAGCTCGCTTAATTGGCACTCCCTCCACCACCGGCGTACCGTGGCTGCAGTGTGTACCATCTACAAGATGCACTACAGCAACTCGCCAAGGCTCCTTCGGCAGCACCTCCCAAACCCGCGACCTCTTCCCCTTAGAAGGGCAAGGGCAGCAGCCGCATGGGAACACCACCAGCTCCAAGTTCCCCTCCAAGTCACACACCATCCTGGCTGGAAATATATCGGCCGTTCCTTCATTGTCGCTGGGTCAAAATCCTGGAACTCCCTCCCTAACAGCACTGTGGGAGCACCTTCACCACACGGACTGCAGCGGTTCAAGAAGGCAGCTCACCACCACCTTCTCGAGGGCAGTTAGCGATGGGCAATAAATGCTGGCCTTGCCAGCGCTGCCCACATCCCGTGAACAAACAAAAAATAAATGTAAGAGACTTCAACACTCACAGGTCAAATAGGGTTGCCAACGCTGGTTAGCTGTTACCCTGGAGGTTTAATCACATGACCTCCCGCCTCCAACTGCCCCGCCCCCTACGCCTCCGTCATTGGTCCATCCTCACAGCACACCGACTTTCCACGGCCAATTAAAAAGCAGACTCTTTGTCACCTGATTGGATGGTTCCTGAATATTGGTCAAGTAGCCTTTTTTTTGCCCATCTCCAATATTTTAATTAATAAACCAAAGTGGTCGAAGAAAATGAAAAAAGACAATCAACTTTTTTTAATGCCTCTATGATTTCTCTCCCGGGGTTTTGCTGGCAGCAGTGTCCAGCAGATTAATCTTCAATTCCTGGAGACTCCAAGGCCAATCCCGGAGGTCAAACTTGGTTTTTATTCAGTCTGAATTCAATAAGGAACCAGCTTCATGTGAAAGTGTTCGCTCCCAATTTCTCCTTTGTCTAAAAACGTGTACATGAACCTTATCACAAGGTGTCTTTGATTTTCTTATTGAAGAGCATGGATGATTTATGTAAAAAATAATGAGATCCCAAGAGTGAGTTACAGGCTGGAATCCAATCGAGGGGTTTGGGGGGTTTATATATAGAATAATAATGGATACCCGGGAGTGAGTTACAGGCTGGAATCTAATCGAGGGGTTCGGGGGGTTTATATATAGAATAATGGATACCCGGGAGTGAGTTACAGGCTGGAATCTAATCGAGGGGTTCGGGGGGTTTATATATAGAATAATCGATACCTGGGAGTGAGTTACAGGCTGGAATCTAATCGAGGGGTTCGGGTGGTTTATATATAGAATAACGGATACCCGGGAGTGAGTTACAGGCTGGAATCTAATCGAGGGGTTTGGGTGGTTTATATATAGAATAATGGATACCCGGGAGTGAGTTACAGGCTGGAATCTAATCGGGGGGTTCAGGTGGTTTATATATAGAATAATGGATACCCGGGAGTGAGTTACGGGCTGGAATCTAATCGAAGGGTTCAGGATAGTTGGGCTTAATACGTCCAGTGCATGTTTCAAAATGCACCGTACACAATACTGAGGTTATTAAACATGTAGAATGTAGCATTGATGTGATACGCATATTGTATGTAATACATAGGATACAGCATGTACTGCACATAGCACTGAATGTGCACAGAGTGTAATACCAAAGGTATCTAATACATATACAAATAATAATAAACCATGGGTGTACAATACAACTGCTGTATATAATATCAGAATATCTAATACACACAGTATATAATACAGGTACCATATATAATACCAGGGTATCTAATACAGGGTGCAGTATACAATACAACTACAGTGTATAATATTGTGGGTGTATAATACACGTAATGTATAAATAGAGGTAAAGCAAGAAAGAGCTGGCATTTACGTAGCATCTTTTACAACTTCAGGGAATTCCAAAGTTCTTCACAGCTGGTGAAGCACTTGTTGAAGTGTAGTCACTGTTGTAATGTGGGACACGCAGCGGCCAATCTGCACACAGCAAGCTCCCACAAACAGCAATGAGATCAGGCAATCTGTTTTAGCGATGTTGGTTGAGGGATAAATATTGGCCCAGGGGCACCGGGGAGAACTCCCCCCTGCTTCAAATAATGCCCTGGGATCTATTACCTCCACCTGAGAGGGCAGACGGGGTCTCAGTTGAATGTCTTATTCAAAAGACGGCACCTCCGACAGTGCAGCACTCCCTCACTACTGCATTGAAGTGTCAGCCTAGATTAGGAACTCGGGTCTCTGGACTGGAACTTGAACCCACAATCTTCTGACGTAAAAGATCGCATGAGACTATTCGAAAAAGGGCAAGAGAGTTCTCCCCGGTGTCCTGGCCAATCTTTATCCCTCAACCAACATCACTAAAACATATTGGCCCAGAAATTTGGGTCGAGGGCTTCCCGCGGGTGCAAGCCCCTGACCTGCACTTGCCTAGCGCGCCGGTCGTTGAGCTGTGGGCCCGCGTGGGATTCCGATCCTGGGCCTCCTCCAACTGCCGGCGCGCGGTGCTTGCGTATCCCAGGGGCGCAGTTAGTTCAAAGCGTCCCCTGGGATCCCGTGGGCCATAGGGAGCCAATGGTAGCAGGGAATACCCATTCATAAAATTGACAGGAAGACCTGTCAAACCTATAAATACTATAAGCCCCAAAACATCACTAAATCTTCAAATACATTTTTTTTAAATCACATTTTTAAAATAACTATAAATTACATGAAATCACTATTTTAAACAATAATTTAAATTTTTGAAAAAATTAATTACATTTTCTAACGGGGCTAAAAATAAACTTACCTTTCTTTAAAGTATTTAAAAATAAACCTGTGGAAAAAATGTTTTAATTTTAATTAATTCACCACTTACCTTGTAAAAAAGCAGGCCTTGCGCCTGCTTTTTAAAAGTGTAACTCCTGGAGACTTACCCTCCTGGGAAAACCTGCAAAAAAAATGTAAGTTCGATGCGCACGCGCTGCCTCTCCAGCGCACGTGTTCAAACTCTGAACCCCTTCTTTCAGGGGAACGGAAGTGCCGGTTTCCCGCGCATGTGCAGTGCATGCACGAAACCAGCACTTCCATTGGGCTTACGGGTGAGTACCCCGTGCGTACTCACCCGTGGAGACCCGAATTTCTGCGCCATTATCTGGTCATTATCACATTGCTGTTAGTGGAACCTTGGCTGTGCACAAATTGGTTGCCAATTTTCTACATTACAACAGTGACTGCACTTCAAAAGTACTTCATTGGCTGTAAAGTGCTTTGGGATGTCCTGACACAGGTACAATAACAACTTGTATTTATATAGCGCCTTTAATGTAGTAAAATGTCCCAAGGTGCTGCACAGGAGTATTGTAAGACAAGAAATTTGACACCGAGCCACATAAAGATAAATTAGGGCAGGTGACCAAAAGCTTGTTCAAAGAGGTAGGTTTTAAGGCGCATCTTCAAGGAGGAAAGCGAGGTAGCGATGCAGAGAGGTTTAGGGAGTTGAATTCCAGAGCTTAGAGCCTAGGCAACAGAAGGCACGGCCACCAATGGTTGAGCCATTATAATCAGGGATGCTCAAGAGGGCAGAATTAGAGGAGCGCAGGTATCTCGGGGGGTTGTGGGGCTGAAGGAGATTACAGAGATAGGGAGGGGGTGAGGCAATGGAGGGATTTGAAAACAAGGATGAGAATTTTGAAATCGAGGTGCTGCTTAACTGGGAGCCAATGTAGATCAGCAAGCACAGGGGTGATGGGCGAACGGGACTTGGTGCGAGTTAGGACATAGGCAGCCAAGTTTTGGAGGTGCAGTATATAATTCCATGGGTATCTAACACAGGCACAGTATATCAGACCTAAAGAACAGATGGTGGGTGGAGAAAGCGCAGGAGATCCAGCAGCTAGCCGACAACCACGACATGCGTGGATTCTTTAGCGCAGTCAAGGCCATCTACGGCCCAAGCACCCAAGGCCCTTCCCCACTGCGGGCCAAGAACGGAGAGGTACTCATCAAGGACAGGGAAGCAGTCAGTGCCCGCTGGAAGGAGCACTTCGAAGATCTCCTTAACCACGAATCTGTCTTCGACACGAGTGTCCTCAACTCCATCCCACAGCATACTACCCTCCACCATCTCAGCACAACCCCAGCCCGGCATGAGGTTGAAAAGGCCATCCGACAACTGAAGAACAACAAGGCCTCAGGAGCAGATGGAATCCCCGCCGAGGCACTAAAGCATGGCGGAGAAGCACTACTGGCGCGAATTCATGAACTCATTTCTCTTATCTGGAAGGAGGAGAGCATGCCAGGGGATCTCAGAGACGCCGTAATTGTGGCCATCTTCAAGAAAGGTGACAAGTCCGATTGCAGTAATTACAGAGGAATTTCCCTGCTATCTGCCACAGGGAAAGTCATCTCAAGAATCCTCCTCAATCGCCTTCTCCCAGTGGCTGAAGAGCTCCTCCCAGAGTTGCAAAGCAGATTCCGCCCACTAAGGGGCACAATGGACATGATCTTCACCGCACGTCAATTACAAGAGAAATGCAGGGAACAGCACCAACCACTGTACATGGCCTTCTTTGATCTCACAAAGGCCTTCAACACTGTCAACCGTGAGGGATTATGGAGTGTCCTCCTCAAATTCGGCTGCCCTCAAAAGTTTGTCACTATCCCCCGCCTGCTTCACGACGACATGCAAGCCGTGATCCTGACCAATGGTTCCACCACAGACCCAATTCACGTACGAACCGGGGTCAAGCAAGGCTGTGTCATCACACCAACACTCTTCTCGATCTTCCTTGCTGCAATGCTCCATCTCACCCTCAGTAAGCTCCTCACTGGAGTGGAGCTAATTTACAGAACAAACGGGAAACTGTTCAACCTCCGTCGCCTCCAGTCCAGATCCAAGGTCGTCCCATCCTCTGTCATCGAATTACAGTGTGCAGATGATGCTTGTGTCTGCGCTCACTCGGAGGTCGAACTCCAAACCATCGTAAACATCTTCACCGAAGCATACGAGAGCATGGGCCTTACACTAAACATCTGTAAGACAAAGGCCCTCTACCAACCTGCCCCCGCCACACAGTGCTGCCCCCCGATTATCAAAATCCATGACAAGGCCTTGGACAATGTGGACCACTTTCCATACCTCGGGAGCCTACTGACAACAAGGGCAGACGTCGACGACGAAGTCCAACACCGCCTTCAGTGTGCCAGTGCAGCCTTCGGTCGCCTGAGGAAGAGAGTGTTTGACGACCAGGACCTCAAACCCGGCACTAAACTCATGGTCTACAGGGCAGCAGTGATACATGCCCTGCTGTATGCCTCAGAGCCATGGACCATGTACAGCAGGCACCTCAAAGCACTGGAGAGGTACCACCAACGCTGCCTCCGCAAGATCCTGCAAATCCATTGGCAGGATAGGTGCACCAACGTCAGTGTTCTTGCTCAGGCCAACATCCCTAGCATCGAAGCTCTGACCACGCTCAATCAGCTCCGATGGACGGGTCACATTGTCCGCCTGCCCGATACGAGACTCCCAAAACAAGTGCTCTACTCAGAGCTCCGGCACGGCAAGAGAGCCCCAGGTGGGCAGAGGAAACGCTTCAAGGACACCCTCAAAGCCTCCTTGAAAAAGTGTAACATCTCCACCGACACCTGGGAATCCCTGGCCCAATACCGCACAAAGTGGAGGAGAAGCATCCGGGAAGGCGCCGAACACCTCGAGTCTCTTCGCCGGGAGCAAGCGGAAGCCAAGCGCAGGCAGCGCAAGGAGCGCATGTCAACCCAAGCACCCCATCCACCCGTCCCTTCAACCACCGTCTGCCCCACCTGTGACAGAGACTGTAGGTCCCGCATTGGACTCATCAGTCACCTGCGAACTCATTTTTAATGTGGAAGCAAGTCATCCTCGGTTCCGAGTGACTGCCTAAGAAGAAGAAGAAGAGTATATCATACCAGGGCATCTATTAGAGTTACCATGTATAATCCCATTGGTGTATGATACATTGGAGGTGCCGTCTTTCCGATCGGACGTGAAACCGAGGCCTCGTCTGCCCGCCCAGAGTGCACGCACTGTATCTGTTATAATGTAATCATTGTCACTGAATACAAGTGCCTCCAGGGTTATACCCAATCCGCAGGTAGCCAAAAAGCAACTCAGATTAGGTTCAGTAGAAGGATGATATTTTTTATTTCCATACCCTGGTATTGAATTTTAACCGCAAGCGAGGCTTCATTTGATTGAATGAACAGACCTTTGTGCCTGCAACTCTTAGTCGAAATGTTGCCTTGCAACTCTATTTCGGCAACTGTAATAATTAAAAGTATATAATAGTGAAAATTGTATCGTAAGGAGAGAAGGATAGAGTCTGTGGAGTACACTATACATCCCTGCAGCATCCAGCGGGAGATGAGGAGAAATGTTTTTACGCAGCGCGTTGTTGTGATCTGGAACGCGTTGCCTGAAAGGGCGGTGGAAGCAGATTCAATTATAACTTTGAAAAGGGAATTGGATAAATACTTGAAAAGGAAACATTTGCAGGGCGATGGGGAAAGGGCAGGGGGCAGTGGGGCTAATTGGAGAGCTCTTTCAAAGAGCCGGCACAGGCACGATGGGCTGAATGGCCTCCTTCTGTGCTGTATCATTCTATGAGACTAAGAGACTGAAGTAAATGCCCGGATCGGTCCTCCTCTGAATATAATTTACAGGCAAATTACATTTTTTTGTTTTGTTATGTGGTCACTGGTCAGAGCAACCGGTTAGTCAGAGACAGTGGCCTAGAAATTCAGTGGGCCTTGCGCCCACTTAGCGCCTAAAGAGGTCTTTTGCGCCGGTGGGGTGGTAGCGCGGAAATTGAGTGCAGCGGTATTGGCGGCGGTACCGATGACGTCATCGGTGTGCGTGGTGGCCCGTAACGCCCCGAAACCGCGCCGATCCCCATATTTATTTGCGCCCGCCTCCTCCGAAGCGGGCGCAAACAGCGAACAGAAAACGGGGCCGTCCTGCTGCCATAGTGGGGCGCTTTAAAGCTGAAGGTGCAGCCGGCTGCTTTTTCGGCGGCCGCCTGCCCGCACCTCCTTCCCCGGCCTCCTCCACCCCCCCCCGCGGCATTGCCGGCTGGTTTCCGTGGAGCCCGGCACTTCTCCGTTGTGCCGGGCTCTTTTGCCGGCACTCGCGATCGGGGCTCCGGCCGTTGCAGGCACCTCCCCCTTAAGAGAAGGAGGAGGCCTGCAGTACCGCAGCCTGCCGCACCGCATCGGGTGGTGCTGCGGCAACTAGCGCGCCGATATTCAGTTGCAGCGCCCCAAACGGAGGCGGGCACACTCTGGTATAGCGCCCGCTTCCGAATTGGGGCGCAGAAGACGAATATACGGCGTGCGCTAATGCCTCCCCGCCCAGCGCTAACTTTTGGGCGCGAGCGAGCTGCCCGCGCCCAAGTGAATTTCTAGGCCAGTCTCTTTTATTTACTTGTCTCTCAGCTTTGTTCTACACTGCAGACAACAACAACAACTTGCATTTATATGGCACCTTTAACGGAGTAAAACGTCCCAAGGCGCTTCACAGGAGCGATTATCAAACAAAACTTAACACCGAACCAACGTAAGGAGACATTAGGACAGGTGAAGTAGGTTTTAAGGAGCCTCTTAAAGGAGAGAGGTGGCGAGATGGAGAGGTTTAGGGAGGGAATTCCAGAGCTTAGGGCCCAGGCGGCTGAAGGCACAGCCGCCAATGGTGGAGCGAAGGAATTCGGGGACGCGCAGGAGGCCAGAACCTCAGAGATCTCGGAGGGTTGTAGGGCTGGAGGAGGTTACAGGGATAGCATAATAGGCAGCAATTCATCCATGCTGGGAGCAGATTCAATAATAACTTTCAACAGGGAATCGATAATGTACTTGTAACGGAAACATTTGCAGGGCGTTGGGGGAAAGAGCAGGGGGAGTGGGACTAATTGGAGAGCTCATTCAAAGAGCCGGCACAGGCACAATAGGTAGTGGGACTAATTGCTCTTTCAAAGCTTTTTCAACCTTAACCCTAACCCTGTACCTAACCTTAAAAGCTCATTCAAAGAGCTGGCACAGGCACGGCGGGCCGAATAGCCTTCCTCTGTGCTATATCATTTTATGATTGGAGGTCCACAGTGTATAGAGTGTGTGGGAGTCTGGACTGTGAGATTTTATCATCCAGATTCTCATGACCTGAATGTATGTGTGTGAGTACATGGGGGCATGCAAATCGTGCGTGCACTTGGCTCATTGAAGGAACACAGGAACAGGAGGAGGCCATTTAGCCCCTCGAGCCTGTTCCGCCATTCAATGAGATCGTGGCTGATCTGTGACCTAACTCCATATACTGTACCTGCTTTTGCCCCGTATCCCTTAGTACCTTTGGTTAACAAAAACCAATCAATCTCAGATTTAAAATTAACTATTGATCTAGCATCAACGGCTCTTTTCAAAAGAGAGTTTCAAACTTCTACCACCCTTTGTGTGTAGAAGTGTTTCCTAACTTCACTCCTGAAAGGTCTGGCTCTAATTTTTAGACTATGTCCCCTAGTCCCCAACCAGCGGAAATAGTTTCTCTCTATCTAACCCTCTAGTAACCTTTACAGTGATCCAGAAGTTTTAAGAAGGGGCCTGAGATCAAACATGGGGGTACTGATTCACCTCTGTGCTAATTTAGCCAAGGCATTATCCGTTGATAACAAATGGGTTAAGGAACACAATAAATAGCAGAGAGAGAGGAATTTCAAACACACATCTGTGAGCCAGCATCCCAACGTGTAAGTTTAGGGTCCCTGAATCTTTCCAACCAACATCCAAATTCTTTGGAGTCCCCCGAATCACTCTCCTTCCTTACCTGGTGCATTATTTCAAATATGTATCCCCCTTTGAGGAAAGAAATTGTTCAATATCGGTTTTAAGTTTACTTTTTATTAGTTTACGTATATGTCCTCGGGTCCTATTGGCCTGCTTCGCTGTGAAGTAACAATCCGAATTCACTCTATCTGTAAAGAAAAAAGAAAGAATGACTCGCATTTCTATAGCGCCTTTCACAACCACCGGACGTCTCGAGGCGCTTTACTGCCAATGAAGTGGAGTCAACTGTTGTAATGTAGGAAACGTGGCAGCCAATTTGTGCAGAGCAAGCTCCCACAAACAGGACTGTGATAATGACCAGATAATCTGTTTTTAGTGATGTTGATTGAGGGATAAATATTGACCAGGACACCAGGGATAACTCCCCTGCTCTTCTTCGAAATAATGCCATGGGATCTTTTACGTCCACCTGAGTGGGCAGACGGGGCCTCAGTGTAACGTCTGATCCGAAAGACGGCACCTCCGACAGTGCAGCGCTCCCTCAGTACCGCACTGGGAGTGTCAGCCTAGGTTCTTTGTGCTCAAGTCTCTTGCGTGGGTCTTGAACCCACAAGTTTCTGACGCGGAGGTGAGGGTGCTACCCACTGAGCCACGGCCAACACTTACTATTTAATACTTAGTTTACAACAACGGCAACAACTTGCATTTATATAGCGCCTTTAAAGTAGTAAAACGGCCCAAGGTGCTTCACAGGAGCGTGATCAAACCCTTAATGTTCTGGCTCACTGTTGGGATTAGGCCGCTAGCAACCATGAAACGGTACTTTGGCAAATGGACGACACCTTCAGGTGAGGAGGAAGGGAGAATATTGACGGCGAAAATAGGACATGAAAATAAAGTTTCAAGCTTGCCCGACCCCTAGCCGGGGCACGATGGGCTGAATGGCCTCCTTCTATGCTGCATGATCGTGTTCTATGAACAGCGAGCGTCCCCTTTAAGCGTCAGAGCAATGCAAAGCAGCACCTGCTTTTAAATGAGGCCTCAAGCCTGAGGCCTCAAAACACAGAAACAAAAACCGGTCTCATTATTTAATTATAACGCAGAGTAAATGCACAATCTTTACCATAATACGGGCGCAACAGAGCAGCCATTATATTAAAAAAAAAGAGTCCTTCAGGCAATAACTAGCCGATCTAATCTGAATAGAAAGCTGCCGTATCAGGAAAATTGTCACTGCAACCGGCGGGGCCTGCTGCTGCCTACAGCCTGTGTATCTGATCGTTCAGAGCGACAGACATAGAGCTTTTCACTGACACAGTGCAGCATCTGTCTTGCTGCCTGATTGATAATATTACATTTTAGGACTCGTCGTCCCTTTTGAACGCCACAACTTTCAATCTTCTCTGGTCAGTTGTGCGCCTGACAAGTGTAGAAACCCATCACTGTGCGTAAGAGTCTCTCAGCTAAACTGCTGAGGAAGCCACACTGGTAGATCCGGATTGTACGCAACCTTTTGCCACGGGGACAGCCCCCGCAACCACTCCCCCAACCACCCCCCCCACCCCCCTGCCACCCCCACTTACTTAGCCCAGAGGGTTTAGCCACGTTTTGTCAAGAAGTGTGGCGAAGAGACATTGGAGCATTAGGAACAGGTGTAGGCCATTCAGCCAATTGAGCCTGTTCCGCCATTTAATCATAGAGTCATACAGTCGTAGTCATAGAGTCACAACGGCACAGAAGGAGGCCATTCGGCCCATCGAGCCCGTGCCGGCTCTCTGTAGAGCAATCCAGTCAGTCCCATTCCCCCGCTCTATCCCCATAGCCCTGCAAGTTTATTTCCCTCAAGTGCCTATCCAGTCTCCCCTTGAAAACATTGAGTGTCTCCGCTTCCACCACTTCCGTCGGCAGCGAGTTCCAGGTCCTCACCACTCGCTGTGTAAAAAAGTTTTTCCTCACATCCCCCCTGTATCTCTTGCCCAAAACCTTAAATCTGTGTGCCCTAGCCCTTGTACCATCAACTGGTGGGAACAGCCTTTCCCCGTCTAGCCTATCCAAACCCGTCATAATCTTGTACACCTCTATCAAATCACCCCTCAACCTCCTTTGCTCTAATGAAAACAAATCCAGCTTCTCCAACCTGTCCTTGTAGCTAAGATCCCCCATCCCCGGAACAATTCTGGTAAATCTCCTCTGCACCCTCTCGAGGGCCTTCACATCCTTCCTAAAGTGTGGTGACCAGAACTGGACGCAATACTCCAGTTGTGGCCTAACCAGCGCTTTATAAAGGTTCAGCCTAACTTCTCTACTTTTGCTCTGAATACCTCTATTTATGAAGCCCAAGATCCCATTTAATTAGATCACGGCTGATCTGCACCTCAACTCGAGTTACCCGCTTGTGTTCCATTTGCATCGATCCTCGGGACATGTTAAACAACAACAATAACAACTTGCTTTTATATAGCGCCTTTAACGTAGTAAAACGTCCCTGAGGCGCTTCACAGGAGCGATTATCAAACAAAAATTGACACCGAGCCACTTAAGGAGATATTAGGACAGGTGACCAGAAGCTTGTTCAAAGAGATAGGTTTTAAGGAGTGCCTTAAAGGAGGAGAGAGAGGTAGTGAGGCGGAGAGGTTTAGGGAGGGAATTCCAGAGCTTGGGGCCCAGGCAGCTGAAGGCACGGCCGCCAATGATGGGATGGAAGAAATCCTGGATGCACAAGAGGTCAGTATTGGAAGAGCACAGAGATCTCGGAGGGTTGTAGAGCTGGAGGAGATTACAGAGATAGGGAGGGGTGAGATAATGGACGGATTCGAAAACAAGGATGAGAATTTTAAAATTGAGGTGTTGCTGGATTGGGAGCCAATGTAGGTCAGCGAGCACAGGGGTGAAGGGTGAACGGGACTTGGTGCGAGCTATCTACAGGATGCACTGCAGAAACTCACCGAGGCTTCTTCGGCAGCACCTCCCAGAACCCGCCACCAGCACCACCTAAAAGGACAAGGGCAGCTGATACACGGGAACACCACCAAGTTTCCCCCCACACCAAGTCAGGCACCATCCCGACTTGGACTTATATCGCCGTTCCTTCATCGTCGCGGGGTCAAAAATCCTGGCACTCCCCACATCATAGAATCAAAGAATCATACAACAAAGGAGGCCATTCTGCCCATCGTGCCTGTGCCAACTCTTTGAAAGAGCTCTCCAATTAGTCCCACTCCCCCCTGCTCTTTCCCCGTAGCCCTGCAAATTTTTCCTTTTCAAGTATTTATCCAATTCCCTTTTGAAAGTTACTATTGAATCTGCTTCCACCGCCCTTTCAGGCAGCGCATTCCCGATCATGACAGCACTGTGGGAACACCTTCACCGCACGGACTGCAGCGGTTCAAGAAGGTGGCTCACCACCACCTTCTCAAGGGGCATTTAGGGATGGGCAATAAATGCTGGGCCTTGCCAGTCCTGAGGATGAATTTTAAACGAACAAATCACACCTGCTTTCGTAGCTTGTTGGTTGAAAATGTTCCTGCAAAAACTAAAACAGGGCAAGGTGATTGACAGAGCATTGGCGCCCTCTGCAGCACGAACATTCTCCAAACAAGAGTGGAATTTCAGTGACATGATGGGACCAAAGGCACCGCTCCACAAATCATTGCTAATACAGTCTACTGTGCAATTTCTGTGGGGAATTTGAGACCCACTTAATCAAGGCTGGGGTGACAAGGGAGTGTTGGAGATACCTGCCTTTGACCAAGAAAGACTTGCATTTATATAAGCACAACTTCCGGACATCCCAAAGCACTTTACAGCTAATGAAGTACTTTTTGAAGTGTAGTCACTGTTGTAATGTAGGAAACGTGGCAGCCAATTCCCGCACAGCAAGCTCCCACAAACAGCAATGTGATAATGACCAGATAATCTGTTTTTGTTATGTTGATTGAGGGATAAATATTGGCCCAGGACACCGGGGAGAACTCCCCTGCTCTTCTTCAAGACAGTGCCATGGGAACTTTTACTTCCACCTGAGAGAGAGCAGACGGGGGCCTCGGTTTAACGTCTCACCTGAAAGACGGCACCTCCGACAGTGCCGCACTCCCTCAGTCCTGCACTGGGAGTGTCAGCCTAGATTATAATGCTCAAGCCTCCGGAGTGAGGACTGGAACCCACAACCTTCTGACTCAATGAGAAGTGTGCGGCCCACTGGGCCACAGTTGACACATGTAAGGGGCTAAACTAATAAGAATATAATCGAAAATTCCTGTGGTTGCTATGTATAAGCAACATTGCAAATGTGTTGGTGAAGATTTCCTCTGTGAAGTATTTCTGGTGGTGTTGAGAGGAAAGAGAAAACTTGAATTCATACAGTATCTTTCGCGTCATCAGGACATCCCAAAAGGGGTCTGCAGCCATTTAACAGGGCTGCCGGGGAAGGGCATTAAGAGGTAACGGACAAGAATGAAGGGAATGGAAACCCCTGGTGCAGGCTTATGGCTCCAGTGCTGTACTGCTTGTTGGCAGCAGGTACACAGGAAGGTAGAAACATGGGAACAGGAGGAGGCCATTCAGCCCCTCAAGCCTGTTCCGCCATTCAATTCGATCATGTCTGATCTTTACCTCAACTCCATTTACCCACCTATGCTCCACATCTCTTGATACCCTTACCCAGCAAAAATCTATCAATCACAGTCTTGAAAATTTCTATTGACCCCCCCTCCAGCATCCACAGCCTTTTGGGGGAGAAAGTTCCAAATTTCCACCACTTGTGGTAAAGATGCTTTCTTGATTACGCTTCTGAATGGCAGCAGGTACACATCTGGGTCTGGCGGATCTGCTGCCCCAGTCACCGAGAGGACAATTCCCCACAGCTACTGATGAAAGGCCTTCGGCCTGAAACGTTCACTCTGTTTCTCTCTCCATGGATGCTGCCTGGCCTGCTGAGTTTTTCCAGCGTTTTCTGTTGCTATTCCCCACAGCTACTATCAGGCCCATGTGACGACGCATTCAAATGTGGCTGGTGACATCTTCTAGACCCAACTTTTGTTTCTTTGCTTGTCCATTTGCCATCTCCTTTTGCCTCGCCGTAAGCTCGAGGAGCAGCACCTCATCTTTCGATTAGGCACTTTACAGTCTTCCGGACTCAACACTTGAATTCAACAATTTCAGGTTGTAACATCTGTCCCCATTGATGTGCCATCAATAACTCAAAGACAAGGAGTTTAAAGGATTCAACTGAAGGCTTTTAATCACTAAGAACATTGCAGGTCTTTCCACATCGGGTTCGTCTGATAGAATGACTCATACAGCTCTTGAGACCTTTATATGACAAAAGACAGGGGCGTAGCCAATACACACAATAGGAAAAAGGGGGCGGTACACACAATACAAAGCAGGTAAAACACAGGGGCTGATGAAGGCATATATTTCATCACACCCGTTATTTTTTGGACGGCATCTGTTGATGATTCTGCTATTTATATCTCTTCTAGATCCATCTTTTGTTTCTTGTTACTTGTTCTTGTGCCTCGCCCCATCATCCCTTTTGTCATTTAATCTCTCCTGCCTTCCACCCGATCTCTTGTTCTTTCCTCCCTTCCTCCTTTCCCAGCCTCTGCACTTGCTTAAATCATCGACCTGAAACATTAACTCTGTTTCTCTCTCCACTGAAACTGCCTGAGCTGCTGAGTATTTCCAGCATTTTCTGTTTTTATTTCAGGTTTCCGGCAACCGCCAGTATTTTGCTTTTGACATCTTGGTAGGTGCAGCCAATCAGGCGTTGCTGGTTGATGATTACCCAGGCGTGCATTCTTTCATACAGTGCCGTGTAAAGCATGACATGCTGTGATTGGGCTGCTTCCGAAGAACCGTCCAGCATAATGGTTAGTCAGACCTTCACGCATCATTGCTCCTGCTGTCACAACCTACCTTCAGAGTTGAGCCTCTGCGTGCACTCTGCCAAAGAGATGTCTATCTAGGTGTCAGCCGTGACTCAGTGTAGTGACCCTCACATCTTAGTCAGCAGATCGGGTGTTCAAGCCTGACTCCAGAGACTTCAGCACATAATCTCAGGCTGACACTCCCGGTGCCAGTGCTGAGGGAGCGCTGCACATAGAAACATAGAAACATAGAAGATAGGAGCAGGAGTAGGCCATTCGGCCCCTCGAGCCTGCTCCGCCATTCAATGAGATCATGGCTGATCATCCAAATTCAGTACCCTGTCCCTGCCTTCTCCCCATATCCCTTGATCCCTTTAGCCTTAAGAAATATATCCAACTCATTCTTGAATATATTTAATGAATTGGCCACTACTGCCTTGTGTAGTAGAGAATTCCACAGGTTCACCACTCTCTGGGTGAAGAAATTCCTCCTCATTTCTGTCCTAAATGGCTTACCCCTTATCCTTAGACTGTGACCCCTGGTTTTGGACTCCCCGACCATCGGGAACACCCTTCCTGCATCTAGTTTGTCTAGTCCTGTTAGAATTTTATAATTTTCAATGAGATCCCCTCTCATTCTTCTAAACTTCAGTGAGTATAAGCCCAATTGACCCAATCTCTCCTCATATGTCATTCCTCCCATCCCAGGTATTAGCCTGGTGAATCTTTGCTGGACTCCCTCCATGGCAAGAACATCCTTTCTCAGATAAGGCGACCAAAACTGCACACAATACTCAAGGTGTGGCCTCACTGTCGGAGGTGCCGTCTTTTGGCTGAGACGTTAAACCGAGGCCCCGTCTGCCCTCTTAGGCGGATGTGAAAGATTCAGTGGCACTCTTTGAAGAGGAGCAGGGGAGTTGTAATGGCCAATATTAATCCTTTAACCAACATCACTGAAACAGATGAACTTCCTCTGAGGTCCCTCTTCTCCACCAGCGTGCCTCAGCTGACCCTATCCTCCCGTATCACACTTTGCTACACCTTTTTGTGTTTCTTTATTTCAGTGATTCTACTATGGCCAGTGTTCCTGTAAACTTCTTTCCCTAGTTCCTCTTTGTTGTGTATGTAATATGTGTGCTACTTTGAACCTATGGACAGGACTGCACTACTTGTTGGGCGTAGTGATACGCAGTACCACTCCTGGCCATAGGGGTATAAATAGTACTGTGGGTACTGATCTCCCCTCAGTTCCCGCCTGTGGGCATGAAGTAAAGACCTACGTATAGTCCCTACCTCCAACCAGTAAAGACCTGTTTTATTGTTACTGATTAAGTCTGAGTATTAATTACTTGAACAACTCACAGATTTAACACTGGCGACGAGTCTGATTCGGACCCTGCGGCAGTCACTCCACGGCAGCTTCGTCCACAGCCAGGACGTTGCAGAGAGGTTTCCACCCTCTCCACCCCACTGGAAGACATCCTGACCTCGGAGCCTCCATCGGCGACCGTCAGCTTCTTCTCCAGCTTGGTGGTGGGTAAGCCGTTGTCTGAGCCGGGCAGCGACGCGACAGGCAGTCGACCGCGTTGGCCGCACGAACGGGGCTGGGGGAGCTGGAGGAATAGGGCGCGAGAGCCGCTTCGAGCGGGAGGCGTTTCAACGGAGCGATCGCATCTCCTGATAAGAGCCGAGAGCCGCTTCGCGATCCAGCGATCGCATCCGCTGATAAGGGCCGCACTCGGGCGATCGCGGCGAAGATAAGGGCCGCACTCGGGGGCTGAAGGGAGACGGCGTTGGGGGACGGGTGAAGACCGCCAAGCGCGGGAAAACCGCCATTTTGTGGGCGGAGGACGACGGCAAGAGCGGGAAGCCGCCATCTTGGATAGCAGTAAAAAAAAAAAAAAAATCTGAGAAATTGCAAATCTACAATGCCTAAACACGGGAATATTAGCACCTTTGATAGTGACCTCGAAGATTGGGCCATATATGTTGAAAGAGTAAAAAATTATTGTAAGGCCAATAAAATTCGTGACCAAGATAAAGCTCTAACATTATTAAATTTAATGGGTGCGAAGACATATGGGCAATTGAAACACCTGTTATCACCAGATGAACTGGCGGATAAGACGTTCGATGAGATTGTTACTGTCCTGAAAGATCATCTAAACCCCACGCCGCTGATGCTAGCGGAGCGATTTAAATTTTACGACAGAAGGCAGCTACAGCATGAAAGCAATGCTGATTATTTGCTGGAATTGCGTAAATTAGCGAAATATTGCCAGTTTGGAACGGGACTGACAGAGGCACTTCGAGACAAATTTGTGTGTGGTTTATTTAAACAGGATACACAAAAGCGACTGCTCGAGGAGAATGAGCTGACGCTTGAGAAGGCGGTCACTATGGCAGCAGCACACGAAGCCGCAGCGAGAGGCACGGCAGTAATGCAGCTACGGTCACCGGAGCTCAGTGCACACAAATTGGGTGTGAGTTCTGGCAAATGTTATCGTTGTGGAAAGACAACGCATGATCAGAACCAGTGTTGGTTTAAAAACCAAGAATGTAGAACTTGTGGTAGGCTTGGACATATAGCTAGAGTATGCAGGTCAGCGAAGAAGACCAGCAACAAGAAGTCACCGCAAGGAAAATACGCAAAGGTACACAAGGTGACCGAACAGGAGTCCGATTCAGACGCTAGCAGTAATGAACTGGCTAGCTTAAGAGTACTCAACGCTGGTAAGGGTGCAGACCTCCAGACAATTTGGGTCACTCTTCAGATAGAAGGAGTCCAAGTAAAACTGGAATTGGACACTGGATCGGCATTGACGGTCATAAATAAGAAAGATTACGGAAAGTTATTCCAACATATTCCCCTACAGGATACGGGGATTATATTGGAAACATACACGGGGCAAAGAGTGTACCCCATCGGGAAAATAGAGGTTGCAGTGGTCCACAAGGGCGAAGACAGTCAAATAATGGACTTATATGTGATATCTGAAGGAGGTCCTCCACTACTAGGATGGGAGTGGATTAGGAAAATGAATATGGACTGGCATTTCCTACAAACAATAACGAGTGAGAACTCGGTGAAGATAGTTGGCCCAGACTCTGGAACGGATGATGGTAAGCCCAACTCAGGTGCAAAAGACAAAGTTTCAGCACAGAATTCCACTGAGCAACAACAACATAGTTTAACTGTGGATTCTGAGTCTGGCAAGTCTACTGATGTGCCCATTTCTGAGGGACACCGGGCTCGAACTCAACTCCATTTCAAACTACAACAGCAATTAGAACAAATGCTTCGCCGTTGTGAGCAAGAGTTGAATGCAACGAAAGAGTTCTTTGATATAGAGTTGGAGAATCTGGAAAGACAACAGAAGCAGCTGATGGAGAAAATGGAACAGGAGCACACAAAACGTCTGATGTCAGAGGAGTTAACGGTCAGCCAACTCCTGCATATGCTGAAGGACAGGACTCTGAAATGGGAAAAACTTGAACACGAACTTCAATATTCAAACGAAAGGGGTTCGGAGCTCTCAAAGGTTATTGGAAGAGCTGAGGTGGCAACACAGACTGAGATGACTGCAACAGAGCAGCCCTTGGATGCCAAAAGTACGCTGACTCACGTCAACGTAGAACAACAGACCGCTGAAACAGCTGCTCCGGTAGAGGGATTGCATAGTCCGATCAATCAATCTCCAAAGGAAGTTGAAGTATTAAAATCACAAATGAGGTCACTAGTAAACGACTTGCTGAAAGCCCAGAAAAAGCTGGATGCAGAGGTACACATGAAGAAGTCTCTTCAGGAAAGATGTCTGGATTTGGAACAAGAGCTGGCTAACGTCCAGCTGGGTATGGAGGAAATAGACGACCCTCTCACTGGTCTAGCTCAGGACGACACCGAATATTACTATGACCTGGTGGACGACACCGAATATTACGATGTCCTGTCCTGCCCAGCTTGTAACTTCGACTCCCAAAGTGCAGAAATCATGGAGGAGCACCAAAAGTCTACGGAACATCGGGAGAAGCTGGCTCTACGACGGAAACAGGAGGAAGAGAAGGAGGAACTGCGCATGCAGCTGGCAGCTGTGGCAGCTGACAATGGAGCCCAGAGAGTCTCCAAGAAGCAGAAAAGGAAAAGTAAAAACAGAAGATGACCCATCTGAACCATTATCACCTCTACCAGATCACACACGTGGTCCCTCCGAACGGAGCCAATTCAGTTCGGAAGTTCAAACTGTTAAATCCATGGAAGGACTATTGAATGAGTCACTCCAGCAACGTGAACCGACTCCACCACAGAGATTGAATCTGTGAACTGTTTTCCGCAGAGACTGAATCTGTGATCTGTTTTGACATGAAGTTATCTATGTATCTATGTTATTCTGTTATGTAAACCTGAAGTTATATATGTATATATGTTATTACGTTATGTTAAATGGGGAGATGACTGTAAAGCTAGGAAGGGAGGAATGTTGTGTATGTAATATGTGTGCTACTTTGAACCTATGGACAGGACTGCACTACTTGTTGGGCGTAGTGATACGCAGTACCACTCCTGGCCATAGGGGTATAAATAGTACTGTGGGTACTGATCTCCCCTCAGTTCCCGCCTGTGGGCATGAAGTAAAGACCTACGTATAGTCCCTACCTCCAACCAGTAAAGACCTGTTTTATTGTTACTGATTAAGTCTGAGTATTAATTACTTGAACAACTCACAGATTTAACACTCTTAAGCTTCAAAATAGAGGTGTTCAAAATCATGAGGGGTCTGGACAGACTAGATAGAGAGAAACTGTTCCCATTGGCGGAAGGGTCGAGAACCTTGGAGGGAGTTCAGCGAAGATTCACCAGACTGATACCTGGGATGGCAGGAATGACGTATGAGGAGAGATTGGGTCGATTAGGCTTATATTCGCTGGAGTTTAGAAGAATGAGAGGGGATCTCATTGAAACTTATAAAATTCTAACAGGACTAGACAGACTAGATGCAGGAAGGATGTTCCCGATGGCGGGGAGTCCAGAACCAGGGGTCACAGTCTAAGGATAAGGGGTAAGCCATTTAGGACTGAGATGAGGAGGAATTTCTTCACCCAGAGAGTGGTGAACCTGTGGAATTCTCTACCACAGAAGGCAGTTGAGGCCAATTCATTAAATATATTCAAGGAGCAGTTAGATATATTTCTTAAGGCTAAAGGGATCAAGGGATATGGGGAGAAAGCAGGGACAGGGTACTGAATTTGGATGATCAGCCATGATCTCATTAAATGGCGGAACAGGCTCGAAGGGCCAAATGGCCTACTCCTGCTCCTATCTTCTATGTTTCTATCTATGTTTCTATGAACCAGAGGACACAGATTTAAGGTGATTGGCAGAAGATCCAAAGGCGACGTAAGAAAAAACTTTTTTACGCAACGAGTGGTTGTGATCTGGAATGCACTGACTGAGAGGGAGGAAGACTCAATCACGGCTTTCAGAAGAGAATTGGATAAGTACCTGAAGGAAAAAAAATTGCAGGACTACGGGGAAAGGGCAGGGCAGTGGGACTAGCTGAGGTGCTCTTGCAGAGAGCTGGCACGGGCTCGATGGGCTGAATGTCCTCCTACTGTGCTGTAACCATTCTATGATTGTATGATTCTATGAAATATGCTATCCTATTAACTCTTCCTCTTCCCTGCATTATCACTGTGTTGAAAGACCTATTTCACCGTTTCCTATTCCTGTTTCTTGATTCCCAGGACCTGTAATCTGGGGAGCCCATTGCCTTTATCTGGTTTTCCTTTATCTTACAACCTTAAAACCCCAAGTTTGGCATTATGTAACCAAATCTTCTTTAAGTGTGAGAAGGTGGCTCAGTGGGTAGTGCTCTTACCTCTGAGTCAGTAATAGTTGTCGGTTCAAGTCCCACTCCAGAAAGACTTAAGCAGAAAATCCAGGCTGACATTCCCAGTGCCAGTGCTGAGGGAGTGCTGCACTGTCGGAGGTGCCATCCTTCGGATTAGACATTAAACCAAGTTTAATGGTTTAATCTCATGTGGACATAAAAGATTTCATGACACTATGGCCTAGAAATTCGGTGTAGCCGCATTTGGGGCGCTCGTCCTGGCGATGCGCAAAGTTTAGCGCCAGGTGCAATTTAGCGCCATCTAGCGCGATATTGGGTTGCAGTGCCCCTAAAGGTGATTGCGGCGCTAAATCAGGCACTGCGCGCTACTCTTAAGGCGCTAACCCAGCGGCGCAATCCAATTTAGCGGCGGCGGGGCGCAGCGAGGGTGCTGTCAATAATCACTTTCCCTGAGACACACTGGCGCCAGCCAGCTCTTAAAGGGGCAGGTCAATTGGCATCACCAGACACACTCACTGCCTTGTAGGCCTTCAAAGCGGTGGGAGCCTACCTATGGCGCACCAGCCTAGCAAGACATGGAAAGGGTGAGGCAGAGGGCGGAATGCCTCACTGATGGGGCATTGGATGCTTTGGTTGGCGCAGTGGAATCAAGGCCAAGGAAGATGGTCGGAATGTGATTTATGTTTTGGACAGTCTCCCGGGTGTGAGAGGCAGTTATGTGTCAGTGTATTCGTTTTTCTTTCTGTTGCCATAGCTTTCTCATGTTTGAAGGAACCACATTTTGTGTAATCAATCACTTTCTTCATTTACAATGGCCATGCCTGCTATTTACATGCATCTTGCCCTTCACAGGCTTGGGGGTATCAGACCGGTTCCATTCCTGTTCTTGGAATGGCAGCAAGCATTCCGTGAGAGGGGCCTAGAAGCTATTTCTGATCAGCCTCTGACGCGCAGCCTGAGGAGAGCCGCTCGCGTAGAAGTTCAGGCCAGCAGGCATCTTCTCAGCCACCGACAGAGATGTCCTGCACTTTATCTGAGGCTGCAGATCTGGCTGAAGCAGCTGGCACAGCTCAGTCACCACCTCCTTTCTAAATCGCAGCCTTCTGACACACTGCTCCTCCGGCATGTTCATGTAGGAAAACTGCTGTCGGAAAACCCTGCCAGCGTAAAGTCTGCTGTGGCGACGTCTGTTGGCCCTCCTCCGTCTGGCCATGCCCGCCCCCCTCTCCCAGCGTCTCAGTGCCCTTTCCAGATGATTCAGCAGCAGGATGTTCCCCTCCAATGCAGCCCCCATAATAAGTGCCCACAGGAAGGTCCCCCGTTGTCAAGGCTCACCAACAGCAAGGTGATGGTCAGAAAGCTGAAGATCGTCTGCCTGCGCTGGCTCAGTGGTCAAATGGCTCTCAGTGTGCAGCTCAGCAACTCTTTGTAGCTCTCGAGGAAGTTGTGCTCCAAAAATGGCTGCCGCTTTTAAACCACACCAGTCCCCTTTAAATAACGCTCCTCCAGCCTGAGAGTGACTTGGAAAGGCCCAGGTAAGCTGTCACTATTAGCGCCAAGCGCTACGGAGGGGGGCGCCACTGAATTTCCGGTCCGGGGCGCCCAAAAGGCGTTGCACACTCAAATGACGTCATAATCAGCCTGCGCCCATGAGCGGGCGCTAAGATTTAGCGCCGGCGCTAAATGCATGCTCAATATGGGGCGAGGCGCTAGGCGCCTTGCGCCCGCACGGAAATTGGCTAGTGCCCCACTTCTCGGCCCCTTTAGGCGTTAATCGATGGCACTAGCAACCGAATTTCTCCCCCTATATGAAGAAGAGCAGGGGGGAGTCCTCCCCGGTGTACTTGGCCAATGTTTATCCCTCAACCAACACAGCTAAAAAGCAGATTATCTGGCTGTATCAAGTATCACATTGCTGTTTGTGGGAGCTTGCTGTGTGAAAATTGGCTGCTGCGTTTCCCACATTACAACAGTGACTCCACTTCAAAATAAAAAGTACTTCATTGGCTGTAAAGTGCTTTGGGCTGTCCTCAGGTTGTGATACCAGCTATATAAATGCAAGTTCATTCTTTTTGTCTGCTCTCTTGACCCTTTCAGCTTTGCTGGTGTCTTCTACCATGAGCCTTGACTTAGACGGCTTCATAACAAAAAGAGAGTGACCGTTTCCTCTTTTGGTTTCAGGCCTAGTGCAGGCTTTTGATTATGAACTTTGGAGCTGAATTGGGCAGAACTCCGAGGGTCTGGATGAAAGTAAGCATCCGGGACAGTGCGCTGTTGTGTAGAAGTAATGCCTGAGAAAGACAGACGAGAGAGAGAGAGAGAGAGATAGAAACTTTCCACAAGTATAATCTCTCTAAATCACTGCTATATATCCAGCTCATTGTGCTTGCAAAGTGACGTGTGACTAATAGTACTGGCTGTCAAACCAGAGTGTTGTGTCAGTCTGTTTTTCTTGTAACCTGGCGGGAGGTCAAACGTGGAAACAGCATTTTCTATTGTAGTGAAGTTTGGAGAGGAAAAAAAAGCTGATCCTGTCGACAATGCTCATTGAGGCGTTGCACAAAAGCTTTTTTTTTGACTCACGCGGGCCTTTTCAAGCTGCACGTTGCTGAGCTTGCAGCGATTGTGCCCATTCTGCACTTACACTGGGGGCCAGGCAGGAGTATAAAAGAGGCTTTGCCTCCCCCCACTAGCACCACGGC